>NC_044195.1:17841918-18141918 GCF_900880675.1 Sparus aurata
ACCGGGAGCAGAAGTCAGTGTTGCCGTGTTGCTGCTGTCAAAGACCCCAAACAACTGCTCTGTAAATACTCTGTTAACACCACACACAACCTACAACAAGCTGCATGCTGATAACATCACTGATGATGTTACTTTGATCTCACATAAGAAATTACATAGCTCAATTACTGGGATTATACTGCGTTAGGCAGGTGTCACGGAAGATTATTGTGTGTACGCGCCTTTGCACCTGCATTAACATGCATCCTCAGTTATGTGCATAATGTCCTGGTTTCTCTTTCCTGTAGCAGTTCTGACAAGGTTAGAGGTGTGTTTAGCCTCTTAATGAGCTAAAATGCAGTATGTCTCCAGTTCACGTAAAGGGGCCTCATGAATAAAAATTAGCTGTTCTGAACATATTTAACCAGGAAACACATGTGCAGTGCAGATACCATGTAACACCTTCATACTAACTGATACGGAAACATACAGACATTTTTTCAACTATGTAAATATTACTTGAGAAAGAGAAAACAGATCTAATCTGAACATGAGTTATCAATGTGTGGACAAGACATGTTAATACCAGGTGTAAAGGGGTTCCTGTATTGGAGATTGTTAAAATTATTTTTTCCTTCATGAATGTTTTATGTAAACTAAGGTTTTTCACATTAATGATTGTTTTTCTAGTGCCAGATTTCATTATACTAGTAAAAAAGCACTTATTTAGCTAAAAATTCCACATTGTAAAATGTATGGCCGTTTCTTTCAAGTGTGCTGAGGGCAGTCCATCTACATTGTTTACCCTGTCATCCCCGGAGAACAGGATCAATGCTCCACCTCCTGGTGTGCCTTTGCATTGCATATACAGTATGTTTGCTGAGAGAAAATACTGTATAATCCCTTTGCTGCACAGACTACTTTTTCTTTAAGGCAGTGAGGTTTCATTGGTTAAAGCAGTTAAATGTTCCTCTGTTCTGTTATGTCTGACTCGATGGAGTATCTGTTAGTGGTTTTCATTTCTAGGGCTGGTTTTACAAAGACAATGGCTCACCGAGTAACCATATTTAATAGCTCAACAGTTACACTTCTATTTTTCTGAATGAGTGTGATGATACAAAAAAGTCCAGTTGTATAATATCTCGTCTTAAAGCTCATATTTGTAAAATAGTTGATTTTCGAGTCTCATTCCTAACTCGTCAAATACTGAGGCTTACGGATGGCGGACAACCTGACCTACAAACCCAAAGCGTCAGTATTGGACGAGTTCGAAATGAGATTCAAAAATCAACGTAATCTTACAAATAGGACCTTTAATGAGACAGAGTTCAGCTCACTTCTGCTGGCATGTCAATTAAGCAAACGACTAATGAATTCCTCACGGAGTAGTAGAGACATGTTTCCTCTTTTTTTTGTCATTTGATGCCACTGTTCACCATTGGTCAATGATTTCTGCCATAAAAGCATCTGGTTCTGAGACCTTGTCCACACACGTATAAAGATATTTTGCTAGACAGATAATTATATAGTTTTTCCTTAAAAACAAAACAAAAAAACAAGAACGCTGAGCCAGTTGGTAACAATAAAGTCTACATCAAACACGAAAAGAACATTTTGAGCATGCATCATGAGCTTATTCTATTTATATAAAATCATCTATAACCATAGATAATAAACAAGTTAAATTTTAAGAAAACGCAAATTAGTGCTATTAAATATTTTTAAAAAAATGGTAGTCTGAACAAGAGGCAAAAGTGTTTGTTTTGACAAGTATCTGCATATGTGTGGACAAGGCTTGACTAATCCTGAGGGAGTTGGGTTGCTAACTGTTTTTGGCTTAAGAAATCTATTTTCTTTTTTCTTTTTTCTTTTTTTTCCGAAACAGTCTAACTTGAATTAGGCTAATCCAAGATCAAAATCAAGTCTGGCCTAACACTCCAGACCAGGCTGAAATATCTGTGTCAAACAGGTTCTGGTACTTTGAAGATACTTTAAACCCTGTCTCTAAGAAGAACCTCTACAGGAATGGAAGATAACTCAGTAAAATAGTATGGAGGTACCAGCTACTGCTCATATTCAAACTAAAGTTCCTGTAATCCTCAAAGGGTGGAGCTGAGCAGTATGTAAACTGTTAGTCTTAATGTTGCAGTCAGTTGTCAGTACTGTATTATTTGAATGTTATAAGTGCCTAAAGAATTGTGCAGATGAGGATATCCATGCATATTTAAAAGGCTTTGTGTGAAAAATAATTTACTTAATTAAGTCACATTTAGAAAGTCGTCTTTTTGCAATGCATTAGTAATTTGCGTACACCTGTTTAGATTTCTTTCAGTTAATTTCCACTGATGCTTAAACCTTTATATATGTATACTATGTATGACGGTCTATTTTGTTCCTCTCTTAAGACGATTACATATTGTATAACAATGTTTTATGATTCGTTTTATGCACAGCAAAATACTTTATGTAGGAAAGTAGAATTTAACTAGGTATGCTTGTTAGTGAGGCGTAAGTTCTGTGTGGTTGATGCTGATCATAGGGTTTGAAACGGACGGACTGGGTGTTGTATCTGGTTGAGTAAAAAAACTAAACTGATGTTTAAAACACTTTCCACTCATATGTTATGGTCATCTGCGTTTAATGTTCTCTGTTTAGCAAATATCAACATTTCATTTCATGAAAATGTGTGTGTATATACGCTTGTGTGCGGTTAACACAGACAATCCACCAAGAGATGTTGCATTTGTTCACAATAGGTTCTCCATGTAATTTCATTGTGTAAGGTTTTACACACTATTGGATGGAATATAAGGAGTATACTTGGATATTTTACTAGCTTAACATTAGAGAAGAACACTTTTAAGATGTATTCTCTTCTATCTTATGATGAATGTAATTTATTAAACTGACTTTAGCTCTGCTGGAGGTTCCTCAAAGGGCCCCGTTCTGTCGTTTTTGCCTCTGAAAAGCCGTCTTGTGTCTGGGGATTGAATGTTGGAGCTTAAAACATTTCATCCTTGTCACTGCCTTGTCACCTGTAAGGGACAAAGAACCTAAGCAAGGCCATATAATTGATTTTTATGCACAAAAGTGCATTGTACAGGCCACTTTTAATGAAAACTTTCATAATAGTGTAATTATAGTTTGTGTTTGAATTGTTTTGATGTGTTGCTGAGGCAATCTGAAGTTGCAGTGATAAAAAAGTGTATTTTTGTAGGTGATGAAATTTTGTGTTTCCTCCTCACAATAACACATTAGATTGTACAGTCAGATATTTGACTTTATTATGCCATGGTGTGAAACACTGTTAGTGAATCAGTACATACAAATATTCTTAAAAAATATAAAGTTTGTGTTTTTTATTGCATGGCAACATCTTGCAGCAAAAAAATACAATCCACTCTCAGAGCCTGTGGAGCGCGGAACACTGCAGACACAAGTCAGGAGGTCTGGAGCTGATGGTTCGATGGCGTTTTTAAACCTTCTTTTTCTTTTTCAAAGATATGATTGTTTTTAAATTGTAGGTTTTTGTTAGATATATATGTATTTTTCCCTTATTTATTTTACCTTCAAATAAAAAGGCATTTAATCGAATGTTTATTTCACCTTTTGACAAAAAGCTTGAATTTCACGGTCACACCTGCACGTTGAGGCTGATTGAGATTCTGATCATCCGGTCATAGAGATGTGGACGGGACGAATGTTTGACTGACTGATGGAAACATTTCTCTGAAGCACTTTCTCAACAGTCAGATGACTGAGAATTTGTGCTGCTTTTTGTGAACTTTGCCTTATCTTTGATCTATGTGTTCAGTCATTATGAACTCCACATTGTCTCATGAATAAAACACATTTCACTGAGCTTTTCTGTAAAATTTATTGATACATGAGTTGTTAGTTTTATTCCAAAAGAAACCCAAACACTATCCTGATTGACAAAAGTCTTGATACTGATAGGACTGACTAGCTTGCTTGTTAAATTAGATCACACCTCAAAGTATGCCAGTGATATTTTGTTCCATTCTGGCCTGAATAAAAAAATCCTTTCGTATTTTTTTTTTTAAACTTATTTGTGAAAATTATTTTATTTGTGCACAATCAAACACTTCATGTCGATAGTTTTGTTCCTGTAAATTCAAAACTGTGTGAAATCTAATATTGCAAATAAATAAATGTCATGTAAATGCCATGCTGTGAGCTCTGTTGTCTGATTTTGTTCTGTTTTGTTTATTTTGCATCCTTTCAATGTAATTGTGAAGGTGCGTTATGGAAGAATTTTTGTTGAAATTTGTCAACAGGAAGTGAAGAAATCGCAGTTTTGACATGACCTCGATGTGTTGTGTGTTGCAGAGATATTTACTGAAGTTAGCATGCTAACCAGTTAATTACAGCCTGTTCCGATTCAACACTCCTGCGCTAGTGGGTAAACACTGACACTCTCTTGGTGGGCCGAGCTCCCAGTCTGGACCACTGTTAATCGAGCTAACTAGTTTACTGGTGCTACAGTTAACAGCAGTTAGCAGTTACTCCGGTGTTTGTCTGGATGAGTATGAATGTGATTCTTATATAATGCATCTTTAAGACCCTAAAAATGAAGTGTTAGCAAGTTTTAATTTGTCTGTGAGGAGGTTATATTTTCACCTATTGGTTGGTTTGTAGGCGGAATCACACAAAAACTACTGAACAGATTTCCACAAAACTTGGATGGAGGTTGAGTCTCGGCCCAGAATAACCCCTATTAAACTTCTGGTGTGGATAAAGTGACTGATAGAGGAATTTTTTTTCTCACTTCCTCCAACATTGCGAGATAGAGCTTTTTTCTACATTTCTTTTAATATTTCAGGAAATAATGCATGGATCTTGATGAAAAAAATCAGGAGTATTTAGGTGGCCGGTAGCTATGAGTGAGTACAAAAGGGGGAGTGGTTGGCCTTGGCAGAGGTATGTGCACTACCGAGTGCCATTCTAGTGAGACATCTGGGTCAAAACTCAACTAGAATTGATCAATTCACAAATAAAGTAATTACTCTTGTGGTGCAAAGTATGTCGTAGTATAGTATAGTACAGTCTTAAAGCTTATGTTTTTCCATAATTATGTTTTATAAATCTACAAAGTTTAATTTAAATTAATGATTTAAAATATGACAAAATAGTGTAATTACTTGGATCAAGCAGCTTGCACTGGTAGGGATAAATAAATACCTTATTTATTTATTTACTTACAGCATTCTCAATTTTGGACAGCAGCAACAAAATGCAGCGTTACCATAGCAACAGCATCCGGTGCATTTTCCTCCTCTTGGATACACATCCTCGAGCCGCGCCTGTGATTGGACGAGCTCTCTTTTGATGTCACTGGGGGGCAACCGAATGATGGGAATTTTAACACATGAACGGAAACGTCAGCGCCGAATCTGACTGGCTGTCTCGCGCGGTCCCCATTCAGGCTCGCGTGAGGTCCACAGCGAGCCGAGGCTGCCGTTGGACGGTCAACACATCCGTCTCGAGGAGGCGGGAGGATCCGGACGAGTTTTTCTTTTTTTCCATCTTCTTTTTCTTCTTCTTCTTCTTTTTTTTTTTCCCTTTGCCTCGGTACGGGAGCCGAGCGGGGACCAGCTGGTTACGCGGCGGCTGTGGGTCTCCACCCGAGAGTATGGCGGCTGGGATCGTGCTGGAGACCGAGGGGGAGACGGAGACGAGCCAGAGATGGTGAAAGAGAAACAAAGAGGCGCAAGTTTCTTTAACCAACTGTCGACACAGCTTCTAGCGTGCGCTGCTTTTCCTCCACTCGGCCTCCTGCCTGAAAACGTTGCGCCTGCACTTCATTGTAGGGGGGCTGGAGCCAGCGTCTTTTCCCCCCCGCTGTCCTCGATGGAGCAAGTTTGTTTTTTTTCTCTGATGCAGACAGAGTGGTGAGCTAAGCAGATGAGAACCCGCACGGTCCACATCATCGGGCGATCTGTTTCCTCCTCCCTGTGCACATTTTCGGACATACTCGCGGTCCTCGGACGCCCGTATAGCTGTCAGTGTCTGGCCTGCACGGGGGGAATTTCTACAATGAAATCCATCTTGGGGCACCGAGTCTTTGTGCTCCGCCGTAGCTGAGCAGCAGGCGAGCGAAGGCTTGTATTATTGACAACCCGTTCAGAAAAATGGGAAACGGATGGTGACTGTGATTTCGTGCGGGGAACAGTTAGTTTGGGTTCATTTCAATGACGCGCGGAGATTGAGACCGTTTCGACTCGATTGATATCCGCGATGCGCGAGTACAAAGTGGTGGTCCTGGGCAGCGGTGGGGTCGGGAAATCCGCCCTCACCGTGCAGTTCGTCACCGGGACGTTCATTGAGAAGTACGACCCCACTATAGAGGATTTCTACCGCAAGGAGATCGAGGTGGACTCCTCACCCTCGGTGCTGGAGATCCTTGACACCGCCGGTACCGAGCAGTTCGCCTCCATGCGGGACCTTTACATCAAGAACGGGCAAGGATTCATACTGGTCTACAGCCTCGTCAACCAGCAGAGCTTCCAGGACATAAAGCCGATGAGAGATCAGATCATAAGAGTGAAAAGGTTGGTGAAAGTCCAGATTGTTGAGATTATTCCTCAGCTGGCCTCTCAGGCCCTGCATGTAGTTTGAGGACAGGCCTAGGCCTGGTCTGAGAACTGTGCTTGACTGGAGATGTTGTGCACCTCCAGGGCAGACACACCATGCCTGCTCTATTTTGGTGTAGCAGGTCTTGCCCACGGTGCACACTGCAGCCCCAGAATCTCCAAAAAGTAATCAGAGTAGCCTCATCTCTGTTGTCAACAGTTTCCTCCCATCAGCACCTTGAAGGCCAGTCTGTCTGCCAGTCATAACATCCTACAGGCTGCTCCTCTGTCTGCAGCACTCAGCGTCTGCTGGTCAGGACGCTGCAACCCCCTGTGAAACACCCAGCCAGCCAGCCAGCCAGCCAGCCAGCCGGGGATGACCAGGATCCAGTGCAGACAGCTTGGAGGGAGCATGGCGAGCACTCTGACACTGAGCCCCGGCTCTCGCAGAGGAGTAGCCATGTTTTTAATTAAAAAGCTGCACAAGCTCTTTAGGAAGGGAGACACAATTGAAAGCGTGAAATTGTCTGATGTCTGAGGGCCGTTACACAGATGATCCAGATATGAGGTCACTGGAGGAGCGAGCCGCTGATTGATACGTGGAAGGGGGTTAGCTGAGGCTGTGTGGTTGTGCCGTCGGGGTGTTCATCGGCTCAGCAGTGTGCATCCACCTGGTGACATGGCAGGATGTTAGAATATGTCATAGCTGCTGCTGGTTGAATGTTTGGTGTTTGTGGCCTGTGTGTGAGCTCAGTTCCTGAGTTCTATACGCAGGCAGCACAACACCAGGCTGTGGCTCTATGGGTCCATCAGTCACTGAACATGTCAGTGGATGTGTTACAGTCGATGCAGGGAGTCCGATCAGTTCCGGAGAGACAAGGCTGCTCTAATGAAGATGCATATTTGAAGCGCTTCAGCTTAAAGCTCACACTGATACAGCTAATGACATTAGATAGTGCTCAGCATAAGGACAGTGCAGTTACATCCTGCTTTAGTGTTATATTTCTGTCTTTTGTTGGCTTTTTGTGTTATGTTCTTTGAGCCTTAAAGGAGAAGTTCACCCATCGATGAAAATTCAGTCATTGTCGACTCACCGTCATGCTGATGGACAGTCTGGGGAAGTTTAAGTAATAGCGGCTATTCTGGGCCAAGACTTACCCTCCATCTAAGTTTCGTGGAAATCTGTTCAGTAGTTTTTGTGTGATCCTGCCTACAAACCAACCAATAGGTGAAAACACAACCTCTTAACTGAAGTACAGTAGATGGGGACTTGTTCTAAAATGTAAGAACACAACAGAAAGCTCCATACAGCTCGTCCAATGTAACCCAGGTCTCCAGCTCTGAGTTTCCAAATTGTTTTGAAAAGACCTTATTTACACCTTTGACACACGGTCAAGCTCATGAACCCGCTTTAGGCGGGGTCATGCTTACACTTTTAGCTCTGCAGCTACCTTTAAGATTTTAGCTTTAGGAAGGATGTAAATAATGTTTTTTTAAATCAATTTGGGATCTTAGGGCTTATGGAGACTTTGATTCTGCCAGACAGGCAGTACAGAGCCTGTTTACGTTTCCTTGCAACTTTTATTTTTTTTACGCTTCAAAACCTACCCCATCTACGTCAGTTGTTAAGGAGAAGGCTGCAGCACTGTTTTGCTTGTGAAGCTCCAGAAATTTGTGGTGGAATACTTCATCTGACTTTTCCATCAGCATTTGGGTGAGGAGATGATGTCTGAATTAAAATTTTCGGGTAAACTTGTCCCTCAAACTGAAACGTAAGCATCTTAAAGATCGTTCGTTTTTAGTTGCCTCAGTCACCTGATTGGATCTCGGCTTTTTCAAACGCACCCCGTAAACAATCCTATAAATCTGTGGCTCCACATGAAAGAATGAGGTCAACATGTTTCCCCCATATGAGCTGAGAATGTGTTGAGGTATGTTCAGTCTGTGTGTTTGTGTGTGTGTGTGTGTGTGTGTTTCTATGAAATGTGTGTGTTTACATGTAAATGTATACATGTGTGCTCACACAGCGGATGCAGCCTGGCCGTTGTGTGATTTCACACCCGAGTACAGTGCTGCTGTCTTCTGTCACAGCACAATTTATTTTCTGTCGCAGAAACATCACACTTCACATGCTCACTCTTAAGTTAAAACTTCACATTGTGTTAAAACTGTGGAGTTAAAAATGCCTTTGATTCATGTATTAAGAGTTTGTTCTGAATGGAGTTATCCATGTTGTCTTTCATTACTCAGGCGATGTCTCTTCATTTGTTAAGTAAAAGTTTAGTTAGTTTAGTCAATAATTAAAAAAAATAATTCCTAACTTCCTAAAGCTAACTAGCTTTGACATTATGTGGAAAACATGTCTGCTTAATGCTAACCCGCATTTTGGGCGAGGGACTGTTGTGTCTCTCAGCCAAGTGACCATCACATCCGGCATCACTCTTGTTTTCTCATTCCTTGATCAAATATTTGCTGATTTTAATGACAGTTTTGTTAATAGCATACTGGATTTTAAAGACAAAGTTGTTTTCTGTGTAAATCAGCAATGATTTATTTCAGGTGTTTTCAGATTTGCCCTGCTTTGAAACATTTTGAATATTTCCCAACACTGGCATCACATCAGATTTCCATTCCTTTGTGGAGTTTGTTTTTTTATTTCATCATATATGAGAAAACCTAATTGTAGGTCTGCCATTTTGTAACGGTTTTCAGCAATTACAGATGACGAATCCATCAGTGAAGAGAGAGAGCAGCTCATAACACGGTGCGGTATCACAACATTTTGTGTTTTAGATGATGGTGGGGAACAGCTGACTGAAAAAAGGCCCTGCTGTGCTGTGTTATTGCTCTCTTTAAAAATCCCAGCTGAAATGCAACACGTTCTGACATGTTCTGTGAGGCTGAGTGAAGGGCATTGTGGGAAATGCAGGAAATCAGTAAATGCGGAAAATCATCAGCGTGCACCTCACAGAACTTAAGACAACAGGTGTCACCATCTGATTTTTTTTTTAGAGTTTTCTATGTAGGAGTGCAATTTTGCTCTTCCTGTACATCACACTGACGGTGCTTCTCCTCCCTTTCTGTCTCTCATCATTGCCAAAACACTTCTGACCTGTCACGACCGTATCAGCCTTCGCTCAGGTCAGAGGCGCTGCTGTGCGTCACACTTACTCTGAACCCTGTCAGTATCCATCAGTGCCTGCTGTTAGCAGCACAGACAGGCTTTAGCACAGAGGCCATGGGTGCACACGATTACACCCTGGCCTGCTCGTGTCCGCCGGGGACCTCATCGCTCCGCACTTCAGCTGCAGTTAATACACCAGGGATGTATTGTGATCGGTGACTTAACAAAGCATTTAAATAGCTATGCCATGGTTAGAGGACAGCGAGGAAGAAGGAGGGTGTCATGATAAACTGTGCTGTTACAGGCTCCAGTGGTGTTGTACACACTGGTGATGTTGATATCTGTCCTCTGCATCTTCCTACAACACGCTGCATGTGTGCTGAAGGCTCTGTACAAACTGCGGCGATACCGTTCCTAGGCTTGTTCGCGTGCCAACTAGTTGAAAGGATCGAGATCAATTAATGGCGGAGCGGCAGCAGCCCAGTTCTCCAAGAAAAAGATCCTCTTTCATCCGTGTCTTTGTCTGTTGTGAAAACTGGGCAAAAGAAGTGAGCGAAAGTTCAGTGGTGATTGCTTAACAGTTGACTTGGCTTTCAGAATGATGTGTTCAAGGCCCTCAAGTAGTGGTTTGCAAATATGCAACAAGTTTTTTTCTGCTCTGTTTCAGGACTTACTACTCCAGATAGGGTGGCAGGAGTTGGAGCGAATGCTAGATAAACAGGGGTGTGATTAGTGATAAAAACCCATGTTTAATCTACCTCCAAAAAACGTACCATTTGTATCTGTAGTGACATAGCTCTCGGGTTAGCGGTTGGTTCTCCACTTTGGTCCAGACTGAAATATCTCAGCAAGTACTGGATGGACGTGCCAACATTTTGTACACAAAGTCCCCTGAGGATGAATGCTAATGACTTTGGTGATCCCCTGACCTTTTCTCTTGCTCAACAGTGGGTCAAAGTTATATCTCAGCATCTTCTGGATAAACAGGCACAAATTTGGTATAGACGTTTCGTGGTCCGGGCCATTTGTTAATTTTTCACAGGGGGGTGTACTGTCTTGGATCTTCTGGTTTAAGAGCCATGGTCAAGGCCATATATTCCACCTTGCAAAAACTAAGCCATTGGGGACCCTTGGCTCCCTCGACCCAACAGAACTTTTCAATTGGATTTGTGATTATTGTAGAAAATAAGCGCTGTGGCAAACCCAAGTTAATGATACTTTCATGTTTTGTTTAGCAGGATAATCTTCAACAAAGGACAACACTTTTATGATTTTTTTTAAGCATAAATACGATCAGCATAAGTAAAAAGCTATTGTTATGTTAGAATTCTCAAGTGGGGTATATTCTGACGTATTTATGTTGTTGAACAAAAACAGAAAAATCTTTTTATGCTTGTGTTAACCACAGACCTAATTCCAGGCCGTTAACCCAAAACCCACTGACTTCTAGACAAGGGAACCAGGAGTGCAGAAATGCTAACTTGGGATTCATTTCTACAGCACACTATCATGAGTAAGTCGCCATGCTTCTGTGACCATTCAGCTCAAAACTCGGTGTGTTTAGGCCTCACAGAGCCATTGGCAAAGCTATAGCAATCACAAGCATATGTTAGGAGGAAAAGCTGGGCAACCATATCAAATCCACGGTCGAATTTTGCTTTATTACATTACAATAAATAAGTTACAATAAACTGCGTCTCGGTTGAGTGAATAGACTGAAGCCTGGAGAAGCACACCCTGAAGCAAAACATTGAACCATCCCCTTAAAACATAAAAATCCTTTTTGATAAAGAATGTTCACATCTCTGTTGCTCCCAGCAGCCACTGTGGCAACAATGCAACTCACAGGAAGTTAGTGATCAGCTGCAGCGAGGCTGACAGCTTCTCCAGCACCCTGACTGTTTGTATTATATTGTACAGTATGTTACACTCCAGCTCAAGGCACGATCCTATCACCCTTAATGGAGAGTACAAACCCTCAGTGAGCCATGATGATTCCCAAGAGTTGGTGCATTATGGGCAGTCTCTTGAAAACGCAGTAAATAGGCATTTTTGCACGGAAAGTAACAGTGGAGCAAACATAGGAAACTGTGGATTTTGTTGTATTGATTGGTATTTAAAGAGGTATGCCAGCAATTTCTTATTGCTTTTTCATAAGTATCCTGGATGTTATACCTTCTGTAATGTCATGTTTGTTTTCACAGGGTCATGACATAGACTGACCATGTGTCTAAATAGTGTGTCTTTAATAGGGCTGCAATGATGCAATGTTTTATTTTTTATTCTCAATCAATTGCTTGGTTGTTTGGTTCCTCAATTGTCAGAAGACGGTGTAAAATGTGGATCAGTGTCCACTGAAGCCCAAGATGGCATCCGCAAATGTGTTGTGTTGTCCCTAGTCGAATCAAAGATACTCAAAGATGAGTAAAAAAAAACAGAAAATATTCACTTTTAAGAAGATAGAATCAGGGAGTGTTGTGTTTTCTGTCAAAATAATTCTCAAACAGCTGGATAATAATAAAGCAGTTGAAAAGCAATCGATTAAACATTGCAGCTACAATCTGTAAACAAATTCAATAATTTTATTCACAGTGCATCTTCCTGTGTTCAGTTTGTCACATTTCACTTTTCATCAATGCTTCAGACTGAACATTTACCTCTGAAAGTGCAGTTCGGAACCACAGAGCTACTCACAAAGAGCAGGAATGATGTCAAACGGTGCACTGCACTCAAACAGTGTTTGGCAGTTGGTGACAAAATGCCACTGAGCTGTTCCTATTCTTATAGAGGGCTATTGCAAACTGGAGGGGACTTGTAAACTGTTGTCATGCATAATCACAGAGAAGAAAACAACAAGCAATTATGAAAACAGCCAGGCAACAAGCTGTGTATGCATAAGTGAGTTTGTAGCTTTTGTTATGGTCTTAACCAAGTCTTTCAGTGAGTGAATATCTAAATGTACTCAAAGAGCAAGAGTACGAGAGTGCTTCAGTTTTATGGCCTAATCCAACCAAGCAAAGTTTACTTCACATGCAGAAGTACGTTCTCCATCATCAAGCGTTACCAACTAATGTGTAAGAATTACCCACCTGTCACATTCATACTCCAAGCAAGAGGAAGCTAGTAAGCTTAGTTAGCCGTGCAGCTAGTGGTCGTATTAGGCCATGTTCACACGTACCAAAACAATCTTTTTATCCCGTCTTCCTTGGCATCTTTTACAGAATATTTGCGTCCAAATGGAACCATCGTAAACACCTCAACACGCTTTAGTTCATATTCCACACTTGGCGCTTGAAATTCACCAAAAACGGAGAAGAGACGGGGCATGTGCATGAAGCTTGCGCACTGTATACAAACAGACAGTAGAAAGAGAAAGCCTTTCGCGGTGGATCTCAAATGATGTGGCGTATGCGGTTGTCTGTAATCCTTTTTTGCACAGCATAGTGGCAGAGGAGCATAATATTTTGCCCTAGTAACCCTAATAGGCTCAATATCCTGCAGCACCAACACAAGCATGTAGTCCGCCATTGTCTTTGTTGTTGTTTTGAGACGTTGTGGGGTTAGGAGGTTGAAGGCTAGAGGTCTAGGGGTGGGGCAATGGTGTCATCTATATGCAATGTATGCAGATTCGCTGTCCAAACGAGAACACAAGGGCGGCATTTTTGAATTTTTTCACCAGGTTTCAAAAAAGTGCGTTTACAGGATCCATTTGGACGATCCACCAAAACGATGCAAAATGTGCGTTTACACAAAAAGCGTTTTCATGTGGATGGCCCCTTAGCTGCCTCTGCCTGGACTTAGAGCTCAGAGCACCAGGGTTGGTGCTGTTGGCTATCAGACTATCACCTCTTGAAGTACAAAATAGCAAGGGGCTAGCTGGTTGGCATAATAACGTCAACAGCAACGACACATAGACGTCTTTGATATAAAGTCAAAATTTTCTTTTCTGTTGATAATTTTAGTTAAAGGTGCAATACTTTGGCCACCTATCAAATTCATACTCAAAACAAGGAGGGGGCAGTAACCGCTGACTGCTGCTAACAAGAACTGCTGTTATCTAATTAGCTTGGTTAGCCGTGCATCTAGTGGTGTGGACTGGAAGCTCCAAGCACCAAGGGAGTTTTGGGGAGTCTTGCTAGCACAGCTAGCAGCTTTGGACAGGTATGGGCTGGGGCTAGCCGGTTCGCATGCTTACTTCAGTGACTGTTGACAAATGTTGACAATTTTCAACTAAAATTCTTACATATTGCACCTTTACGATGTCCTTCTGACATCAGGCTTGTACGTCGAGTGTTGACTCTGGAATAATATCCCCTGTAATGTCTCATTTTCAGACATGAGAGGAGAAGGTGACTGTGACATTTAGATCACATTTTGTTGTTATAAAACGTAAAAACAAGTCTCTGAACTGTTCAAAGCTTACTTCTCTGCTTCTTAGCACTGTTTATGTACTCATAAATGGCACTTTGCATTTCAGAGGACATAAGAGGAATTCATCTTAAATGGCATGATTACCACAGGGGAGCTGGTAGCATGCCGTGTTATTGCTGTAATAGCTCAGATCCAAGGATGGCTGGCCCGCACTGTCTGTCAAATACAATACTCGTTTATCTTTCCCATTTTGACATGTCTTGGCCACAGTCGGCATCAGTCTGGAGGAAAGGGGAGGCAGAGATTTAGTTTTCACAACCTGGAGAGAATCCAGATGGAACGTTCAGTAGTATCCCCGATTATTTTTGGGTTTTTTTGTCTTTCATTCTTTCAAAAAAAAACAGAAAAATCTTCAAGCTTGTCATCGCGTGTTTACCAAAGTCTCCCCAGATATTTACTCTTGATTAAATTCTTTCCCTGCCTTGATGCTGTGGCAGAAGATAGGAGCTTACTGCTGCTCTCTGATTCAGTCGATTTCTGACAAAACTGAAGACCCCTCCTCAAAAGGGCCATTGGGAGGCCGTTGGTTTTTCCTCCCTCATCCTGACAATGCCAGCCAGAGTCAAATCTAGTGACTCTATGGCCGCTGGCTTCCACCGTCCGTCCGTCAGCAAGGCCTATCTGAGTTGATGCATCATGCATTATAGATAAGGTGTGTCTGGGGCGAGCTCCAATGGGTGTTTGCAGCTGGAGTGCTCCGTTGCGGGCGCCGTCAAGCTCACAAGCTGCAGGGCTAAAGCGTGACATGTTTTTCGTGTTGTTTGTGTCACAGCACAAAACACAACCAGACTCAGTTATTCATTTGTCTTTTGAGGCTTGTGACTGAAGCGTGTAAACCGCTTTTTACTGTGTTCTGGGTTTCGGACAAGCCTCGCTTCCTAGCTTAACCCATGTGGGTCCAGACACAGTGCGGCCAACACCCTTAATGCCGAGGCCCTGGGAGCCTCGGTATCCGTGGCAGCCACCGTCTCACACCTCCTGGGAACGTTGGTTCCCTCCTCTGTTATTATGACTATATATAGACCCTCTCCTTTGGTACCAGATGTCTTTGTGCTGCACGTGTTATGATGAGGCCCAAACGAGCTACATAACTTGCATATGGCTGTTAGGTCCTCCATGATGGTTAAAAGACAAGAGCACACAGCACACTCCGGTGTTTGATTTGACATAAATGGAACGACTTTAGTTAGGCTCCACCTGCTGTTTGGGACATCCATGATACTATAGTTAGTTTCTTTCATTTTCTAAATGTAAAAAAAAAAAAATCTAAATCTAATAGTTAATTTCAGGCACTGGGTCCCCGTCCCTCTCCTCAAACCCCCATAATAAATCCTGCTTTAACCCCTGTATGGATCAATGAATCAATGAACAATGAATCAATTAATACAGGTACAAGTAAGCAGATTGCTACATTGATTGATAGTGAAAGTAATCACGGAGCCCTCTTAGTACATGGCACTCGCATTTTTGCTCACTTCGGGAGCTTGATTCCATACAAAGAGCTCAGGTAGTAACTATCACAAACTGTGTTTTTTCTGGAGAAAGTAGAATTTGTGGAAAGAGAGTGAAAACTGGTATGAGACGGAGTGTAATGGTAGATAATATATGAGATGGTAGTCCGCTGTGAGGGATTTAAAGCAGGAGATTTGAGCCTAAACCACAGCCTGGAGCAGAAAAGAGACACTTAAATGGCAACGTTACCCCAAACTAAACACTGAACCCCCTGTGGCAGCTATAAGGTCTTGCCTTTCAGTCTGCTCACCCACAACTATGTTTAGGATTTTTCTGGTGAAGGTGGGAAAGGGAATTTAAGGTTTAAGGCAAGAACTGCCTATCTCCACTGAGATGTGGTCCAAAATAGTTAAATAATGGCCTCGCTTTTTTTTTTTTGACACCAGGAATGCAGTGAATGAGACCCGAGTGCTGATGCTGAGAGGCATAAGCTGCAGTTCCTCATTCAGGAAGCCTCTGAGCTCGTAGGAACACTATCACTTTCTTGGTTACACACCGACCAACCTCGTAAGATCTTCTCTTTAATCCTGGAAGCTCTTCTTGGCTGGCGAGCAGTTCCTGCGAACAGAACAGGACAGTCGAGATTAAAGTTCACTCTGGATAATGTATTCATGGGGTAGATCAAAGTCGGCTTCCTATTCTCTGCGTGTTGAAACTTATTTAAAGCTGAAACCTGCAGCCCCTGGACCTCTGAGAGACGCTCCACTTGGAAAAGTAACACAGTAGCCGCCTCTTCCGTCTTCCCATCTCTCCAGCGTTTGTTATTTCCTCGCATACCTGTTGCCATAGCAATCAAGGATAAGGAGGATTTTTTTCCCGTTAATAATTTAGAAGCATGTATATTTCATGGAGCGAGGACGGCTTCTGAAAAACCCTAATGATGTTGATGGGTGTTTGGGTGCATGACTCTGGTCAGATGGTGACGACGCCTCTCGGTTTCGTGAACACAGACATTTAAACCCCGCTCAAACGGCCAGTCTGACAGATGGAAAAAGGCTCCCTCGCACACACAGATAAGGATGAAAGAAATAACCTGTTGTTTACCAGAGGAAGTGAATCTGCTATCCCTCTGATGTTTTTGATCTTTGTTATCGCCTCTGATTTGTACAAACTGCCTGAGACGCCCGACATGTTCCCCAATATCAAAACTGATGTGGTGATTATATTAGTGAAACTGCGTCAGAGTCATTCCTCTTGGTAATTATAGGGCTGTAGCCTATTTAATTGAAGCGAACATCTCTTTCGGGTGTCCACTAAGTAGTCCAGTTCCACAGTGACATGTTGTGCTCGGGCAGCATGACAGGGAGTTCACAGCTCAAAGGATTATGGCCACTTCCTCCCCTCAGGGGTCGGAGATATACTGCCCATTTCCTGTTCTCTACTGGGTCAGGCTTCAGACTCGGTCCCTACATGGGGCAGGGTGGGTGGCATGGAGGTTGAGTGGTTATCGCCCCACAGCAAGAAGGTGCTGCCCTGGTTCTTTGTGTGAAAAGCTTCCGCCCACAGTCAAAGACCACGTTTGTCCCAGAGTAGAAACACATCGTTTTCTGTCAGATTTAGCATCCACCCACAGCAAGCCCACGTCGTACAGCCCGCTGAGCTATTCTGAAAATATGTATTTTGAAAAAGCCAGGCTTATTTTGTCATGTGCATGTGGGGAAACAGATGTTTTCAGAAACAACCGATAAATCAGTCAAATCTGTGTTTGTTGAGGCCTGAACATTCTTACCTACAATTGTGTTTGTAATTACGAAGAAAATTACTTTTCGTTTTGTTCATTGTACGGACAGATTGTCGCCGAGAAACATCTGGATGCTTTCAATTCGACAGTCAGACTTTAATTGATTTTCAGGCAGATTATGTGCTCGCACATTTCAAACACAGTCGCTTCCTGCTGCAGAAGAACTCCAGAAAGTGCTTTCAGTAATACAAAGTGAAAGTAGACGTGAGAAGGAGAGATGGTTATGAGAAAGCACAAACGACTTCCTGACTGCGTGCCAGAGTCCCTCGAAGCAATCTAATTATACGAGTAGCATTTCTAACTTGTATGTCATCGAAAGGTTTGTTGTATGAGGATGACAGTTTTTATGGATGTTCATGGTCCCCACTGAATGACTCCCTAATGACTTTGGCGATCCCTTGAGTTTTCTTGGCGCCGTGATGAGGTTGACAGTTTGTTTTTTTGAGTGAAGTATCTTGATAACTGTTGGACGGATTATAATTACATCTGATGCATATCCCTCTCAGGATGAATTTGAATATCTTTGGTCATATATTAACATTTCATAAAGCAACATCATCAGGTTAGAATGTTAGTTTGTCACTGCACTATGAGCCAATACCAATACCATGGCAATAATAATGACTTCTGTCTCTGTTATACAAAGCAGAAAAATACAAACTGTGTGTCAGTGTTCAGTTGACATGTTGTCCAGTTTCATTGGATTCATCTGTGACCTTTTAAACTCTTAAGTACTGGTACTCAGTAAAGACAGACATGAGATGACAGTTTCCTTGTAATTAAATATGCTACATAAACCACAGAGAGAGAAGTGCAGATGACGGGATCGTATCTTGAGTTTACTTTCTAATTAAATGTCCATGTTGCTGGAGTAACAGCTAAAGGCTGCTAAGTGTAGCTGCCCTGAGATAGTTAGCTTAGTTAGCCGTAGAGTTAGCGGTTTGGACTGGGAGCTCGGGGACCAGGGGAGTGTTAGTGTTAGTAGAACACCACCATGATGGAATGGGGCTAGCTGGTAAGCATGCTAACTTCAGTAGATATCTCTGCAACAGAATACATAGGCA
Organism: Sparus aurata; assembly: GCF_900880675.1. Lineage (NCBI taxonomy): Eukaryota > Metazoa > Chordata > Actinopteri > Spariformes > Sparidae > Sparus > Sparus aurata. The sequence continues at coordinate 17,860,363 of NC_044195.1, forward strand.
CCATAATGTCAAAACTGCTATTTATTTACATTCTGTTGATAATTTTAGTTCATTTTTGAATGTTTACAACTATATTTTCTACATATTGGCCCAACAAACCAAAAGCTTTCTGGTTTTTTTTAGCTGTTATTTTGTGATATTAATTTGGTCATATCACTGAATCTGGAATACTCTAACATACATTTTAAAATGGAGGATTTCGCTCAACAAAAACTAATTTGATGAGATTTCATTATAAATATAAAATTAATGATGCATTGGATGGATATTATATTCTGAACGCTGTAGTAAACGCACATTTATATCAGCATGTGTGTATGTGTATGTACATATAGGTCCAGTATGTAGAATTAAGGGGTATTTAGCAGCAGAAATAGAAATATAATATTTATCATTATGTTCTCATTAGTGTATCATCGCCTGAAACTAGGTAACATTGTGTCCCGGTTACTGTAGAATGAGTCCTTTGATAACAAATCAAAGGCGGAGTCCGCCACATTGCACTGTCATGTGTGGACAGTAGCTCCGAATGAACAAACCAAACACTCTGGCTCTTTCATGTTTTAAGCATCCACTGTAGAAGAGGGTGGGCGAGGGGTATTCAATCAGCTACAATCTGCAAACTCACAGGTAGATTCCACTAAATCCTACACACTAATCCTTTAAACTCATGCTGAATAAGAGGATAACTGTCTCAGCGTTAATTTAGTTTCATTTCAGGGCCTAAATGTCTGTCCTGTGATAAGACCGGCGACCCAATCAGGGTGCTTCCCTGACTTTGCCCAATGCTGCCTGCCTTCCTCCAACAGGAAAATGAATAAATTAGGTTAGGTTGTCTGTTGTTGCCACTAAAAGAAAGAAAGAATGTTATATGACCTGATGTTAAATCAGGTCATATTTCAGTTGACTGCTACACAAAGTGGAATTCATGGATTACAGATAATTAAATAGCTGCATTAAGTAAAATGATTTTCACATGCCAAGAGGAAAGGTCTTAGTCAGCGGTGCAATTAAAACCTTTCGAAGCCTTAAGAATGTGCTAATACCAAGTTCTGAAAGCATAATTGCCTATCTTTTCATACCAGTACTGAAAGAAAATATGAAAACACAAAACCCACTGACTGCTTCCTCGGCGTGCGTTTTTGTTGAGTATTCTCACGTGTGCGTCTGTGTGTGTCCTCAGGTACGAGAAGGTTCCTGTGATCCTGGTGGGGAACAAGGTTGACCTGGAGAGCGAGCGGGAGGTGTCGTCCAGCGAAGGTCAGGCCCTCGCCGAGGAGTGGGGCTGCCCGTTCATGGAGACCTCGGCCAAAAGCAAAACCATGGTAGATGAACTGTTCGCTGAGATCGTTCGGCAGATGGACTACGCCGCCCAGCCGGACAAAGATGACCCCTGCTGCTCCTCTTGCAATATACAATAGCCCCATGGGCCTCCAAGGAACAGTCCGGGAGCCAAGTCCACTTTAGAGGAAGCTTCAGCAGAGAGATACACACTTAGACACACAACACATGCACATGCCAATTAAACGGAAGACAAATTCATGGTTGAACACGATGGATTTTTAACTGTATTGAGCGGAAAAATCAGCAGTGACAAGATTATTAATAACAACATGCGAGTCATGAATACATTTTGAACAAGGAATGCTAGGAATTTGCCGCAAGAGAAATTGACAAATTGACAAAAGCAAACGTGTCCCCCCCCCCCCCCCATGCCTTATGTTACTCTCCCTTTTGTTGTTTGGGTCGGTTTTATCCTTTTGGAGGTCATGGGGAAAATCATCAGCAATCACAGATCAGGATCTTTACTCTTTAGGTTGCTCTACAGTCGGCTATAAAGGTGTAAAAACATGTTTTCTCCTGGTTTTGTTTTGCACAGAATGACGAGATGCATTTTTTGTTTGTTACCATGACTCAAGTATCCAATCACAGATTTCTGATCCAGTTGTTTTAAAATATTCAGGAGTATTTGATTTGCAGTATGTACAACCCTCCTCCCAGCTTATTTTGTGCGGTGGTTTTTTTCTACTCATCACAACAGGGCTGAACCAAAGAGGTGCCCTGAAAGCACCTCCATTTTCATACATAAGGAATGGAGAGGAAAAGCGGTTGATAAGTCAGTGTCTTTCTTGAAACATCGATGCAGTCATCTCCTTTCCTATTTTGAGATACAACAGCAAACGTAAGCAGAGTCTTTCGAATACCGTGTGATGTTTTGTTTTCCTCTACCGGGAGACTCTGCCAGCAGATTGCCGCGTAACAATATAACTAACTGCTCCACCCTGATGGGACAAAGAGTTCACTTGCCAGTGTTTGAAATAACTCTACCGACGATCTCTCTCTGGGTGACATTTAAAAAGTGAAGATGCCAACGTTTGTCATACTTTACATTTTCCGTTTCTCCTCCGGTATCAAAATGAAAATGGGGTGCTCCTGAGTTTCAACATCCCGATCCCATTCTGTCCGTGCTCAGAGTATTCAAGTCCATAGTAACAAATAGTAACAACGAAGGCGATGATAATAAGAATAACCAATAGTAGTGTAAATATTTTGTATTGAAAAGTGCCAGCTCCTAAGAAGACACTGACTCGACACATGTGGAACTGTCAACTGTATGCATGGCTAGTGAACAAAAAAAAAAAGGACTCTTACTGTTTGAGCTTAATATAGGCTGTGGAAATGTGCAAAACAAACACATACACGTCTGGATCTGGACACTGTCTCAACTGTACATCTACAGTATCTTGCCACGGGAGCCAGACTTTCCCCGTGTAACCATTTTCATTGTTGATTTTATATTTTTTTATGTGACCATTTACTCTTTATTCCCTCTCTGAATGGTGACACTGTTACATTTGACACCTAAACAATAAAAGTGCGTTCAACACTCGACTGAGGCTGCCAAGTTTAAGTGAAATGATGAATGGGTGACGTGAAAGAGACGCTGTTTTATAACTATTATATAACTGTTATCCTTCTGTGCTGTTCCTACTTGTAATTCTATGTAATACCTATATTTATATTGTTTTGATATTTCACAGGGGCCCTATCCACTTATAGGTCCACTCTCCTAACAGTCAGGGCTTTTCAAAGTCTCCCCCTGCTTTGTGCTGTCTTTATACTGTCAAAAATAGTGATAAGAAAATAATAAAAGATAGTCTAACATTGACCTTGGGGGATAATTATGCTCTACATTTTGGAACTACAGTTGCCATAATTTGGGGGCTTTAGTGCAGGAAATCTTCTGGTGACCTTTTTTTAATGACATTTCACAAATCAAGTTACTGACAAGTTAAAGCAGTAATTTCGGCTGCATTATGCTTTTACTTTGCTTCATATATTTGTATCTCAACAGGATCCCCTGACCCCCAAAAATGAAAGCTCATGTCTGGACCATGTTGTCTAAAACATTGGGAACCCCTGCATTAGGGGAAGGAAACAGGGAGTCCGATGTTGCCATGTAGTCATTACTCAGCTGTGACACACAAGTTTGCCGAATTAGATATTAGTAGCTCCTGTTCACAATGGACCCATGGAATCACAGACGACTGTTACTGAAATGCTTTGATCCTGAAAAAAAACAAATGCAAAAACCTGTTGATTCTTAAGGAAGTTCTGGTATTTTTAAGGCACGTCTATTTATCTATGGATTCGAAAGCAGATCTGTTGACGGTAATTTGAGATGGACATCAGAGACAGTGCTGTCCTTGGCAAGCATGAGTCCCACTGATTCTAAAAATATGTGTATCAATAATTGTTTAAAAAAAAAGTGATGCTTTAGATGATGAAAATGTGCCAGAAAGACTTTAAAAGCAACACAATACAAGGGGGAGTATTGTGGATCAGGATAACCTTGTATCCACCGACACGTCTGGTGCTTTGCTACCTGCCTGGGTCTCACAGTGTCAGCTAATCCCCACCTGATCTGTTATATCTGGAGTTCGGCATGCTGCTTGAATCTCCAGGTCGTCAAGACTGGAGGGTGCCTCCTCCTGTTTGGTGGGACTCATTCTGAGCACAGCTTTGTCTAATCCGCCCTGAAGACCGCTGTGAGACTCCGACAGTGCGGATCTCCCCACTTTAACCTCTGCCAAACCTCTTAGATTCCAAGATGACCTCATACTAGAAGTTTTAAAGCCTGGTTCCAGACTGATTGCTGCCAACATCCCAGTTTTGTTTCGCAAAATATGTGTGGTGTTTCCCAATTTACAGAAAAAGGATTACCGATCCAAGTTTTAATGAGAACAATTTTGAAAAAATGGCTAGCTAGCTAGTTACAAGTTCTAAGTCGACCTACAGCAATAAAGGAGCATCAACGGTCAGAATTTTTGTTAAAATCATCCAAAAAGTGAACTACCATTATCAACAGAGTGAAAAAACAACAGTGTTGACGTAATGTCAATGTCATCGATCAATTATGTTGCAGAGAATTTTACTGAAGCTAGCTTGCTGACCAGCTAGCCCCAGCCCATCCCATCGCCAAACACCATCTCTGTACGACGAGAGGCGATAGTTTGCAAGCCGCCATAGTTTTGGCTCCGAGATGTTAAAGCAGCTTTTATTGCTACTTAGTCTAATAAGCAAACGAACTAAGAGAAAAAACAATATATTCTTCACTAACCTAGCTATTTGCTAATGGCAGCTAGTTGCCACAGCCGACGTTAGCCCCAGCAAATAGTAGCAAATTCAGCCGGCCTACAGTGAGCAGCGGTACGCTCTTATGCTGCCCCCTATTGTTGTGAAGCTACCAGTTATTCATTAGCCCATTTTTATGGAACTGTTTATCTATTACTATTTATTATTACTATTGAAACTATTTACTTTTATCTCTTTGTCCATCACTTTCAGTTGACTGTTTCTATGGTTCATGTGTTACTTTGAGCCAACATGGCTAACATGAACAGTGTCAGGCCGATGAATGAAGTGAAGCAAATTAAGTGGCATTATCACCTACAGTACTTAGGCTGCTTAGTAAAAAAAAAAAAATAAGCTGCTATAACCGTGACTGACTAGCCTTCATGTTTCACAAGAAGGCACAATGAGACCTACATCAGTCAGCTGACTGTAAACTACTTCTGTATGTTCAGCCATCACCCTTTCAACCACTCCAGCTTCAGTTGTTCTTGCGATTAGCTTCTTCAGATGGTAGATGCTGTCTGAACTGCTGGCCACAACATCCAGAGGACACGGCAAGGTGGTTCTCTCAGATCCTGTCATCATCAACTGCACCAAACTTCCCCTCACAGTTCTACCAGGCAGAAACGTTTAGCACTTTGCCAAGCTTTCCCGTCGACTGCCAGAAGGCCTGCTTGTGGTCAGGACGAGGTGGGTCAGGAGGAAGGTCTTGCTAAGCTCCTCCTTCAGGCGTCGCTTCTCACTCCCAGTCCTTTTCTCTCTCTCTTCCTCATCTCTCAGAGTTAAAGTCGAGAGGCAAAGGGAGAGATTCCACTCACTGGGGCTCTTCTGACATCCTCCTGGGCCCGATTCCCATTGTGATCTCAACCATTCATCAATTACTTATACCCATCTCAACCAATCATCCAGTTAACCAGTTGTCCTCTTCAGTTTTTTGGGGGGGTTTCAAGATCAATTCTGTGTCTATTCAGGAGTGTCCAACTAAAGAAAGGTGCCAAAAAGCGTCACTTACACATTGTCGCAGTGAGATTGAGCCACAGCATCTTGCATTATGCTTTTAGCTGAGTTTTCTTTCGGGCTCAGCCTGGTCCGAGTATGCCAATACTTCAGTCACTGGAGATGACTACTGGTGCTTAAGACAAACAGCGAGGGAATTTGGCAGCTGTTTCTTTGCACCAGTGTTTGTTTGGATCTTTTTTTTTCAGGCCTCTAGGGTGCTCGGCAAAGCCCTGTCAAAAGCTTGTACCAGTGATAAAACGACTACTTTGTAAGCATTCAGGATCTACAGTTCCTGAGGCTTTGAGAGGTCTACTGTAGCGAAAGGCTTATCGTCAACAAAATAACAATTCCACTCCAATTCTAGGTACTTGTTTGGCTCAGAATGTGGACAGTAAATCCTGATTGATCTTGTGAGTACATTTCTCTGAGGAACATAAATAGGCAGACAGAAGCCAGCTTGGACAAATGGGGACAGCTCTCAATCTCAGGATATTCAGTTCAACTTCAACGGTTTGACACGAAGGAGGGAATTTCATTACAATTTATCAAGAGTTATCGCACAAGATGTTAAAAGTACTTTTGGTTCACCGAGGAATGAAAATTCAGTCATGATCTGCTCACCCTCGTTCTGATTAAGGTCGGGTGAAGGAGCTTCACCGCAGAACAGCATGAAAACATTCTCCTCAACAACTGAAGTAGATGGGGACTCTTTTTAAAATAAAAAAAATAAAAACAATTGAAAACAAAACACAAAGAATGGTTACGCTTGTCTTTTCAAATTAATTTGGGATCTTTTTTCTTCCAGAGACTTGGTTCACACCGGATAGACTGAATTAAAGCCATTTTTATGTGGTTTTTTTTGGGGGTGTTTTTTTACATTTTGAAACAAGTCCCCATCTACTTCAGTTGTTCAGGATGGAGAATGCTGCAACGCTGCTTTGCTGTGAAGCTCCATAAATGTTCTGTGGACTACAAAACTTTCCATCAGCATGGGAGTGAGTCGACAATGACTTCATTTTCATTAATGATCAATTTATCCTTTAATATCTGAGTCAGAATACTTATTTATGCATTCTGACTTTGCAGACAAACACTAATATATGGAGTATTATATACAGTACTTTCTAATATACTGGATCGGAAGTGATTATCCTGCTTTTATTTAAAACACACTATAAGAGACATTTTGAACATTTCTAGAACTGAAGTTCGGGTCACGGTATCCGATGAATGACAGCAACTTTTATTTCAGAATGTTGCAGTGTGCATTGCAGGGTATCATGCAATAAAACAGATCGCGCAAGAATAATAACAGAGCCTAATACTTGATAGTAAATAAAGGATTTTATTTCTGAACAAATCCTTCCGTTTTAGGAAACACGGATTTGCATTGAATCCCTCGTGTCAGAGAGGTCGAGCAACCAAAAAATTGAATTTAAAGACAAAATGGTTTCAAGAGATTATCAAAAGCGACCGGCTCCTCTGTGTTATCAGTTCTCCTTTATTCTTGTTTTGCCTCATGACTAATTTTAGACACTGTTTTGAATCAGTGATGTGGACTGAAAGTGGCCTGCTGGGGGAATCGCCTGTTAATAGATCCGGGGGAAGAGTGTGCCGGCATCTCCTCTGAGGCGCTTGTCAACATCCACCTCTGGCTAACTAATGCAAAGGAGCGAGTAAAGCCTGTGTGGTGGCGCTTATGGAGGTGCTTCATCCACCATGATGAGACAGGGCAGAGGGCCGAAAGGACCGGATGGCGAGGCATCTCAGTCTGGTTCATTAGGGAGCAGAATCCCTCTGGCATCACTCACAGCATCATTTGTGTTTGTGGTAACATACAGTCAAGTGCAGCTTAATATCCTTGTTGTCTGCTGGAAGAGGTCTAATGAGAATGGATCGCGGTGGAGTCGGCCTAATAGTCGTTTTGCAGCTTTGTCTCTTGGACAAAATGTCGCCCGTGCACTCCAGTTCCCCTCTTCCCTCAAGTCCTTGCAGAGTTGAAGCCGGAATGACTTTTAAAGAAAGCTAGGCAGCAGCTTGAGATGTTGAATTCTCAGTAGGGGGGGAGGAACAGACTGAAAAGGAAAAATAAAATCAGCTTGAATACAGCCCCCTGAGTTGCTCGGCGTAGGTGTATGAATTAAATAGGCGCTGATTCATTGTTACCTGTTCTCGGCTCTGCGAGACACGAGCTCAGAGGCACAGACGTCGCAGCTGTGACACAACACACCGTGTTTGTTCCAGCTGAGATCCTCTATATCAGTATGTCAAATGTCAGGATGAAAGGGGGGGGGAAGGGTGGGGGCTGCATGAGTCACGCCACCACCCCCATTGCGCTCAGACTGCAGCAAAGTCCCTGGGGTTTCTGTGTGGGATACAGCAGCCCATGACAAAAAGGCCATGTCTGCCCCGTGCACTTTTAACTCCACAAGTTCATGAGGCTCTTGTCCTGAGGGGCAGACGCAGAACTGAGGATGAAGGAAATTCCAATGCACAGAGCCAAACAAAGGAGGCTTTAGATTGCTTTAATCGTCTCACTGATCAGTGGAGCATTAAAGTCTGAATGTGGTCCAGACAGAGGCTGGAGTGTGTGAAATGTGGCTTTTGCCTGGAAGAAGTGTGGAAATCAATGTAAAAATATGTAAAAAGGAGAGATTAGACAGTTGGTGGTCACATTTTCCTTTTCGACTGAGTCTTTGTTTGTCCTCATGTTTCCTCCTCGACCTGATGCTAATGATGCTCGCTCCTTGCCTGCATTGTTTGTCCAGGATTTTAGGAGCGCTGGAAGATGTGCTCGTGATTGTCATGGTGTATTCATCGCCCGTGCCGTACGTTTAACTCGAAGCCGCCACCGCTGAAGAGAGCCGAGCTGTTATCAGCCCACACTCTCAACCCCCCCTCTGATGTTTCGTGCCTTTTTATTTATTTTTTTTATATTGGAAACAATGTTGATGTGCAGGAGGGGGAAGATGGAACAAACAAGCCAAGCCAGGACTGTCACAAGGCCTAATAACTAGGTGTCATGGCAACCAGATGGCAACACATGAGTTGTCAATTTCACAGTCTAATTTGCAGCTGTAACAGTGGAGTGTGTGTGTGTGTGTGGGGGTGTGTGTGTGTGTGTGTGTGTGTGTGTGTGTGTGTGTGTGTGTGTGTGTGTGTGTGTGTGTGTGGTTGAGTGGAGGATGATCCGTATGAACAACGAAAACAGGCATTTAAAGGGTGAGTGCAACCAAATCAAAATACATCTTTATATCTCACTAATCGTGATGCAGATAACAAGCAGTAGAGGTAGAAAAATGAAGCATGGATTGAAAATAGTTCTAATGAAATTGGTTTATGAATAAGTCTGTTGTTGAGCTAAAGTAACTGGGACTTTTGTCCTGGTAAGACTTGTTTTTCTATGGGGTTTTTGAAGGGATATTTTTATGTTGTAAGAACCTTTTTTTTCACAATTGTGTTTAGGTGGCAGCAAAATCTCAGCAGTGAAAAGTAAAATACATTTAATCATCAGTAGTTAGGTAAAGTTAGGTTTTTTCATTAGAATATATGACCAATCTATTGTAGAGTACAATAAATTGTTTTCTATGTAAAGCAGTCAAATTAATGCCAGTGGCCTTAAAATGGTGATTTGTCATGTTAACACTTCAGCTTGTGTATTGATTCAGCAAACAAAATGTGTTTTAGTGATTCAGATAGACAGATGGACAGGCTTGCTGTTTCACAGTGTTTCCAGTCTTTGTGCTAAGCTAAGTTAGACAGCTGCTGGTGTTAGCTGGTGGTAGCTTAACAGTATTAAGCATACAGGACATTGGTATACAAAATATCCAACGTTTCCTTGAGGTAAAATATTGTTGAGAGACTTTATTTAGCATATTAAATAGGTGTGACAGCATCGGCCGTGGAATGTGGTCGTGGAGGCTCTTACTGTAGCAGGAAGTAACACAGAAGTGAGTATTTTTTTGAGTAATGGGTTAGGTCTGACCTGTGAGTCCTAAGTACTCATGTAATAATGTAGTAATGGCTACTGAGAACTCGTTGGTCGAAGCATCAACATGTTGGTGTTGCGGCTGGTGTGATCCCATCGCAAGATGGTCCCTAATTACCAGGGACTATTATGATTTTTCTTCTTGTATTTTAGTAAATAATTTACTGAATAATTATATTAATTATTTAGATTTTTACATTTTTATTTAGGGTGGCTGTGGCTCAGGGGTAGAGCCAGCATCTTGTTATCATAAGGTTGTTGGTTTGATTCCCCTGGTCTTCATGTCGAAGTGTCCTTGGGCAAGATACTGAACCCCAAGCTGCTCCTGATGTGCTGGTCGGCACCTGGCATGGCAGCCACCACCATCAGTGTATGAATTACTTTGCAAAAAAGCGTCTGTTAAATGCCCTAAATGTAAATGTAGATCACTCACCCGACCTTCCCTACATTTTGATTTTGATCAACTGACTTTATTTTCTATAAATTGTTTATAAATAACCTTTAAAGTTAACAAAATCCATCTCTGCTCAGCATTTTATTTAAACACCCTATACAGTATAATGCATTCTCAAAGTGAACGTTGCAAGTAATCATATCAAGACACGCTGTAAAATGTTCCTCTTATGTTTTACATCAAAATATTCATTGGTGAGCTTGTACAGACTTGTTGTTTTTGTTATTCCGTCCACCTCCCACGTATGCTCTGGTGACCTGCCGTCTGTTAGGCGTAAGCTATTATCTGCAATTATGAATGACCGTGCGCTTAATTGTGTTTTTCATGTATAGGTGAGCAGTAATGCACAGCAACACATAATGTTGTTATGCAAACTGCGAGAAAAGAGCCAAGCCTGCAGTGATTCACGCACCAAACCATTTAAACATTACTGTGAGAGACCTGACACCGTGGTCATCCATGAGGCCTCCCGCCACCTTTGAGCTTTTAGTGACAACGCTGTAATTATTACCAGTTTCAATTTACCTTGGAAGTAGGTGAAGCTTTCCCAGAACTTCCTTCTACGTTTTCTGCTTAGTTGCTCAGTTTTCCCGCCTGATCCTCTTTAAAGAGAAACAAACATTTTACGAGCAACTTGTCAGGAATGCAGAGAAGTTGATGATAAGGAACTGATGGATATTTCATTTTTCTTGACGTCACATCTCAACAGTTGTAGTGAGAAATGTTCTCACAGACTCCAGACCCTAAATCTATACCATCTGTGACTATTATGTAGTCCTCTGAAATTATGAATTGAGATAATCACACAGATTTATGGAACATCTGAAGGATTTGCTGTATTCCTACATGTGAGACAAGACAAAATACTTTTTTTTTTTGTTCGTCAACATAAACAAAAAAAAACACACAACATGGAGATGTAGCGTGGCTCCACTAATGACTGAGGTATAAATACATCAATGAAAGATAAGACTAACAAACATAGTAAATACATCTGAAAATCTTTTTATGGGAACGTGACAACAGTCAGGCAAAGATTCTTGACTCTGTATTTTCCCTCGAGGATATTGTTTCCGACCCTAGTTATCCAAACAGAAATGGGGCAGTAATAGAAATCAGTGTAATCCTGCTGCCTTTATACATGCAGTAAAAAAGCAAACAGAGTATGTGATGAGGCTCCCACCTGCTGGTTTTCATCTCTTGTGAAGGTGGAGGCCTCAGCGGGAGCTCCACGATGCTCACGTCTTAAGGGAGGAGGCCTCATTCCTGAGCGTTGGATGGTCGCACTCTGTACAAAACAGATTCCCTCCCCACTTCCCCATCTGACTCTCATGAAGCCGAGGTTTAAAAATACCTCCAGGCAGACGTTATTATAGAGCCTGCTGACAAAAGGCAACAATGGTGGATCCAAAACATCATAAAATTAATTGTGTTGAAGAAATGTTTCAGATTGCGATCACCAGGGTGATATTTATTTAATGAGAATTGACACAGTGATACATTTTTATGAGAAGAAGAAGAAGGAAAAAGTCAATAAATTGAGCATATTGTGCGCTTGTTCTTGGGGTGCCAAGTGTTTTCCAGTGTATCATTTAGGGCCTTTAATTTCCGAGATGCACTTTTCCCGTCTTGTTTTAACAATCAGTGAAGAGAAAACGGTCTTAAGGGAACCTCCTGGCACAACGAGTGCACCCTTTTATCAAAGACTGTTAAAAAACTAATCAGGGACGTGATTCAGCCAACATAAAAGTAAATACAAGTGTTGCTGATTTCAGTAGATTCCTGCTGGAACCACGTGTAAATTAAGATTTTATAGCTGTTAATTATACGACACAATCACTCTCACTTCCTCCGTTATTTAAAAAAAACACCAGTTGTTATGAAATATAAGCAACTGGGGCATTTGCAAATGGAGTCCAAACAGAAAGACAAGCATTATTTTAAGTGAGCCGAGCCGAGGAGCACTGGCAATTAGACGGTAGTTACTGTGCAGTGCAGTGTGTGTGTGTGTGTGTGTGTGTGTGTGTGTGTGTGTGTGTGTGTGTGTGTGTGTGTGTGTGTGTGTGTGTCCAGATTGACAGGAATAGTGGAGGTGGGACAAATGTAAAAGTCTCGCTCCAGCTCTAATGACCTGGTATTCAAAGTTGGTGGGAACCAGTGACAGGGCAGAGATTGTTGCTGCAGAGATTAAAATAGCAATGGAATTTCATTCCCATCTTACATCCCCTCAGAGTTGGTACTATATTGTGTGGAAATGTAAAAATAAAATAAAAATGCTTAAAAAAAGAAAAGGGTTGTTGTCAGGTACGCTAAAGAGAGCAGCCTAGTTCATTTTTAGCCATGTAAACACTAATTTGATAAAACAAAACTACTACATTACAAATTCCAAGTTCAGGAATGAACTTCAATCTTTAGCTTTTAAGCCAATGTGAATAAGAAATCCTAAAAAGTTGTCATTAAAGTATAATCTGTAAATCAACAGATCGTGTGTGACAACTGATGACCAGGATATTTTTCTAAGAAGTACCAGAAGTAAAAGTACTCTGTGTGCAGAATGACCCATTTGAGAACAATATGTATTATATAATGTGATTATGGATTTTGGTTCATCATGTAAGAACCACTTTAATGATGGTATAGGTTGAGCTAATTTAAACTACTTAAATACTGCTGGGTGTCTTTATTGATGATAGCGCATTAAAATGAATGTGTTAATGTTATTCTGTATTAATAAAGTAACTATTAACTTAAGGTGTTGTATAAAGTAAAATATTCACCTATAAAATGTCTGAAGAGAATCCCGCTGTGTAAGATATGGATGGAAACTGACACTACAGACAGAAATCGAAATATTGGGAAATCTACATTGTAAAATCTGACAAAGCGACTTCACTTCAAATAAAAGCAGTCTTATGATTTTAAGTTGTTGAAACGTTTTAGCCCATACAGCTTAAATCTTGTAGTCTACTTTACTTGTTAATTCTGAGGTCGTTGATTTCCTGACTTCTTTCAAGTGAAGTCAACTTTAAAATGTACGGTGTAATGTGGGCTCAAAAAACCAAGAACATAAACTGTAACACATTTAAACTTTAATTTGATGTATGGCACAAATCAGTGCTAGTGTTTTGTACAACAGCACAATGAACCCTCCTGTGTATTATCACTTGAATCTTATCACCGCCATCACGATTTGTTAAAGTGTCTTTGTGTTGCATACACACATACTCATCTGTCTGTGTGAGTGCTTTGGGTCTCTGGTGACTTAACAAAAGACGATCATGGACTCATTGGGATGCAGAACCAGCTGAGACAACACGCACCTTGAAATGATTATCCACCATTTTCTTTCAGGCAACACCTGCTGACGTCGACGGTTTTGCAAAGATGGATGAAGGTGTCGAAGGTATATCGGATGTGAGCGACACTGGGTGGGACACTGCACACTGGATCATGGAGGATTAGGTGTACTCATAGGTAAATTAAATTGTGTGTCCATCTATACAAAAGTGTCACCCGCATTAGGTGCACAAACTCTCTGATACATTGATTTGAAAAGAGGTTATTTACACTCTTTTTAAAGCCAGAATCTTCACAGTAAGCTAAAAGTGCTGTCTGAAGTGGCTGCAGGAGCTTGACTGTGTGTCGAGGGTCTGAATAATGTCTTTTTTTAAATCCATTTGGAAATTCTGAGCTTTTGGAGACTTGGATCACACTGAATGAGCAGTATGATGGCATGTTAAGTTTGTTTACATTTTAAAACAAGTCCCCATCTACTTCAGTTGTTTAGGAGAATTACGCAACGTTGTTTTGCTGTGAAGCTCCAGAAATGTTTTGCGGATGGGAATGGATTGTTGTGGATTTAAGGCTCGCAGATTGTAACACAAACAGACAACATAAGACAGAAACACAACACTGAAGCAGGATGTAACTGCACTGTCCTTATGCTGAGCATAATCTAATGTCATTAGCTGTATCTGTAAACTGTGTGAGCTTTAAGCTGCAGCTCTTTAAATATGCATCTTCATTAGAGCAGCCTTGTCTCTCCAGAGCCGATCGGACTCCCTGCATCGACTGTAACACATCCACTGACATGTACAGTGACTGATGGACCCACAGAGCCATATAGAATGCAGGAACTGAGCTCACACACAGGCCACAATCAATGATTGTGTAATCCAAATGTTAGGAAGGCCCTGAGATCCCACACTGATTTGAAAAGATGTTATAGTTACACCAGGTTCAAGCCCAAATCTTCACAGCTACTGCTAAGCTAAAAGCATCAGCACACGCCATAACTGGTGTGGATGCAAAGACTTGACAGTGTGTGGAGGGCATAGATGAAGGCTTTCGGCAAAGGCAATTTGGCATACTTGGATTACTCCGAACGACATTTTTGGAGCTTTTACATTTTAAAACGTCACCCGACTCTCTGTCTGCATAGTGGTAGGTAAATAATGACTGAATTTTTGGGTAAACTGCTCCTTTGAAATAAGTCGCGCTCTACCACTTGATCTTGAAACTGTGTAGAGCTCTATTTCAGCTGGGACACTCACATCAAGATACTAACCCTTTGTTGCAGCGACATGCATTTTATTTTGGCGGGGTGGGTCCGGTCCTGTGATGCCCTGGAACAAATCTGAGCAGGCTTCACACAGAGTTGTCCCTGAGTTCACCAGCTTCCTCTGGCCAACGCCTGAGACACACAACCTTTAATGAACACAAACACGTATTAGAACATTTTAACACCACCTTTAGGCCGACGAGGTGGATAGAGTTAAATCTGGGGCAGTGGCAGCAAGGATGTAGAGCTCGGGGTGGTTGCATGCAGAACAAATGAGCGCCAACTGTTTATATGGGCCCCCTGTTGTGAGAGAGGTGGTGGTGGATACGCATGATTTGAGGCTGTATGGAACATGGGATTATTAAAAATGCCTTCCGCGCCTCCTTTTTAAGACCGTCATTAGTTTAGTTAATACGTTGCATATTCCTACATTAACGTGTTTAATCATATTAGCAGGTAGCAGAGAAGTGAGAGCTAACAGGGGCCCAGAAGCTAATATTTGCTCTGGGGCCCCCTGCCCAATTAATGAGGCTGTAGGGTGGCCAACACTTCACCCCTTTAAATTTGACCATGTTGAAGAAAACAAAAAGGTTAGATTCTGGTTATTTATTCCAGTTTTTCTATTTAGTTAATAGAATCAGATAAGTGCAAAGTGAGGCGAATAGAAATCATATACTGTAAATTAATAGTACTACAGGATCGCAGTTATTCAGTGTGTACTCACCCTTTTTCTCACCCTTTAGTGATCAGTGGGAAGTTGAATTTAATTTACCGTTACATAACTGGATAAGCGATCTCTAAGAACATGGCACCAAACCTTGATTGCTTACATAACTAATCCCGAGCAGCATTGTCTCTTGCCTGTTTTCTCGTCATTTGCCGCAGCTCTCACTCATTTTCGCGCTCTTGCTGACATGTTCACCATTGCCTCAGTTCCAATTTGGTGCCTCCAGAGGGCCTCTGAGGCTGCCAAGATACTGAGTGTGATTTCTCATTCTTCAGTCCCACACCACAAAGGCGTAGGAGACTTCTCTTCCTGCCAGTGAGAAGGTGGGCGAGCAACAGACATGAAATAGAGACAGGGTAGGGAAAGAAAAAAAGAAAATCCCAGTTTCTCTGCTCATCTTTTATCCCCATCCCTGTGTGCAGCCACATACATGGAGGAGTGGGCGAGGAGGAGGCCGAAGCTCCAGGCCACTATCCATAAAGACGGAGAGGAGGCAGCAGGGAATACAAAGCAATGAACACCACGAGCAAGAGGAGGAGATGGGCCCTACATCTGTATCACTATATAGTAATCATAGAGTCATAGAGTAATGTAGTTTGCTTGTTAGTGTGATGGATGGATTTAAAAAATAGGCCAACAAGGAACTGGCCAAGGCCTCTGAACCAAAAGAACCCTCTGTAAGAAGTGTTGAGACTCAGCAAAGCAAAACTACCACAAAGCGACATAAAAAAAACAAAAAGAGACTGATACAGACACAAAGACAAAAAAATGACAGTGAAAATCTAGCAGAAGTGCAAAAGGAGCACAGACACACACAAAGCGACTGCAGGCACAACTAATAAGACAAAAGACACTCACAAAGAGATGCAGAATGTCTAAAAGGAGATGCAAGAGGTGCAAAAAAAGCAAAAGGGATTAAAAAATGACCCAAACAGATAAAAAATGACCACAAGAGACAAAAAATGACCCCAAACAGATACAAAACAAGCACACACAGATGTAAAAGGACCCAAAAGACAAGTCCAGGGACCTATTTTCTCATAATCCGTCTCTGGCTGTAGGCTGTGTGAAGTTACAAGTAGCAGCTATTTATTGATGTTATTTCAAATGAGAATTATTGAAGTTGTTTATTTGCCATTTGTTTAATACACTGAATAAACGATGTAAACATGAAGCATTTACATTTTCTTTGGTGCCAAGAACCAGGGTTTTAGACTCATTTAACAAATGTTTACCCCTCCTTAAAAACTGACAACTAGTCTGGTTCTCCCGTTCCAGCAGTCTCCAGACAGCCGCTGGATTAATCTGTTTTTGCGATATTGGTGGAGCGTGGTATTCCAGCAGTATCAGTCCTCAGGCTAAGACATGCCATCAGTTTTCCCATGATACATAATCCAGTTGTGGAACAATCCACTGGTTGATTAGCATCACAGATCTCTTGTTGGCGATCGCAGAGATGGAATAAATTCCCTACATGGACACAGTCTCTTTCTTTCGGGCAGTGAAATCAGAACCATCGAGCCAAGTTAATGTCATCGGGCTTCTCGTGCCTGATGACAAGACTGCAGCTTCAATTCATTTTCAGCTGGCATTTATGCATAAGGGGACGGGAGAGCCAGCCTGTAATTGCAGAATTTAACACTTGTACTCTGTGTTTGAGACTTTAAAGGCCTGCTGGGCTTGTGATGCCTATCACTCATGCTTCATTGCCAAGCCAAAGCCCCCTCCAGTGGTGAACCCTGGATAAAGTGCAAGGTCTTGGGCGGCATTATAGGCCAGCAACAAGCATCGCAGAGGGCAAGTCAGGCTTTGAGTCATCTCTTCTGTCAACCATGTTGTTGCCAGATATGCACATCACTAATGCAACTGAAGTGAGGCTAGGTCCGTGCAGTGCACTGCTAAAGAAAAGTGTCTTCTAGTGGTTTTGCTGAAGTGTTTTTGAGCAAAACAGAAGAACCTGTAGCAGCTCCGGAGGTGTCTGTTGCATGACTGACGTGGCTTGGATCAGTATTACTCTGTGTGCTGCATGAAATGAATGCTGAAATCTGTCTTACTGCTGACAATGAGCAGGTTACACATGTAACCAGGAGGTGACAGTGTCTTACCCACTCCAACGTCTTTATATAAATAAGAGTATCTGTTTAGGTACTTGTTTGACAGCATTTCATATACATATCTGCTTTCCCTTGTGTGTATACATTAGTCTTTACATACAGTATTTATCTGCCAGAGATTACAGCCCCCTCAGGCTCACAAACTGTGTCTGTTGTGAACACTCTATAAGTAGTGCCACTAGAAATGGTTGAAGAAACATAATTTTAACAGAACGAGTAAAATTAAAAGCCACAGATTCTCCTGTGAATTTCAATTCTGGTGGAGATTCCAACATTTCTGAAGATATCAGACATTTCGGAATTAATTTTGGGCTAATGTGTATAAAATGATGAACAAGACATCTAGAACATTTCCATTTGATGACTTGGTATATAGAGAATGGACTTTTAACAAAGAACTTAAAATATATTACATTATACTGTCAGGAACTGTTGAATGAGATGATTCCTCTGACCTTTTCACTCTAACATGGCAACATAACGATAAAAGGTTTGTCAGTCACTCAGTATTGTACTCCCCGCATGTGTTGTATTGGGTTCCAATCAGGTGTCCAGCCATGTTCACCTGGAGGCCGCTAACAGGGCCAGTTAGCTCATCGGCAAACTGAGCTAATTGCTAGCAGCAGCAGCTGCAACTGAAGACAGCTGCAGCAGAGAGTATAGTGAGCAGCAGTTAGTGGTAAGTCTAATGCTGCCCCCTATAGTTTTGGAGCTCACTTTGAATACTAGCCATTTCCTACAAATCACAACTTTAATGATACCAAAACTGACTGACTAAAGGAAATATTGAACATAATGTTGATTACATTTCTTTATTCATCAATAATTATAAAAACAAATTCAACTCACTGTTATACTTTTGGAACAGTTTTAGAGAAACTGGCCAATAATATAACTATCACACAGGAACACATACCTCCTACTTGGACCAAATGACTTGAATCACATCTATGCATTGAGATAAGAAAAGATAAGATAAGATAAAAGGTAAGTTAATCCTCTATTGGTTCCACAACAAGGAAAGTTTCATAATCAATGCAACAGCAAGGATGGGGCGGCTGTGACTCGGGGTAGAGC
The DNA here is from genome assembly GCF_900880675.1 of Sparus aurata. NCBI lineage: Eukaryota > Metazoa > Chordata > Actinopteri > Spariformes > Sparidae > Sparus > Sparus aurata. The sequence goes on from NC_044195.1 coordinate 17,878,918, forward strand.
CAGCATCTTGCTATTGGAAGGTCGCTGGTTTGATTCCCCTGTAACTAACATGCTGACTTGTATACTTAATATGCTGGCTGTCTACCTAATGTGCTGACTTCAACTGCCCCCCGGGGACAATTAAAGTTTTTTTAATTAAATTGGTCTGCATGTCGAAGCGTCCCAAACTGCTCCTGATGTGCTGGTCGGCACCTTGCATGGCAGCCACCGCCATCAGTGTATGAATGTATGTGTGAATTGCTGTAAGTCGCTTTGGACAAAAGCATCTGCTAAATGTCCTAAAATGTAAATGTGAAAAGAGAGCATTAATTAAAACAGTAGTAATCAATTAGTAGAAATGCAGTAAGAACAATGCAAACAATAGACATTAGATAAACAACACTTTTACCCCATTGTACATTCAAGGCATGTTGCTTGTGATTGTTTTATTTAGAGGCGAATCTGTAACTTAAAGCAGCTTCATTGTGAAGGGTCACATTCACACACCGTGGGGGAGTGACTGCTTTATAACGTGTGCCGCGTGTTGTTCCGGCCGCCGCCGCTAGATGGTGCTGCTGCGCCGCGCCACTCCGCCGCTCAGAAGGTGGAGGTGCTGCACCTCCTTCATTGTCTGAGTGAAGGCACCGGGAGCGGATCCGCTGCTCGCTCCAGTGTAATCCCGTCTCTCTCCCCGGCTCACTCGCTCAGTCGTCCGCCATGGCGACCGCAGAAAGCCTCCTCACCGGCACCAGCAGCATTTAAAAAAAAAAAAAAAAACTCCGACTGGGCGTCTTTATTTATTTATTTTTCACTCTTGCACCGCTGAACGTGGATGTAACACCTCCTACTGTGCTCGGGAAATCCATACGTCTGTGGATAAAGCGTGCGTTTTCTAGAGAAGGGGGTAAGTACGGCGTTGGCCAAGTCCCTCTCCCCGTGTGCGTTAGTGTGTGTCAGTGTGCTCTTAAGGGAAGTGATTCAACTTGTTTGAGGAGATTAGCGTTAAGTCTTTGGGAGTATCTTTGCCGTGTTGTTTTGTGATCCTGTGGATTTCGAGGGGAGGAGGAAGGAAGGGGACGAATAACTGTGGTTCTGCGCGGAGAAATGTTACTCTGCAGCCACCGGACTGTCCTCTTCGTCCTCCAGTGTAGGGTTGCATTGCACAGATATATAAACCTCGCAGCTCCGGGTGGATGCGTGCAGGCGCCGCAGTCGCTGATGTGAATGCTCCATGTCTCTCTCTCTCTTTCTGTGTGTGAGTGTGAGAGAGTGTATTTGTGACATTTAAAATCATCTCAAGTGTGTGTGTGTGTGTGTGTGTGTGTGTGTGTGTTTTCCCTATATCTGTCACTTAGTTTTTTCCACAGGCTGTCCATGTGAGTCCAGGGCGGCGTTGCGTTCACGTCACATCGACTGTTATACTGCCTGATAATGTCCTGAGGATTACAGCAGCCTGCTCTATTAACCCACATTACATGATTGGTGTGAACACACTACCAGGCTGTGTGAGGTGGGAAGACCTCACCTCACCATTTTTTATTTTTTAGCTCTGACAGAGGCGTTAAACGGCACCCAGGCTCTGGTTTCAACACGCATGTATCCTGTTGGTTGTCATTCTTCTTCACTTAATAGACAACATGTCACCGTGCCAATAACACGGTGGGAACTTAAAAAGTGATTCATGCAAAGCGTGCCACACCCAGGTATCAGTGTGTGTTGCGGAGGAAATTGAGCTCCTTTTTTTTTTTGCTGTAGCTGTGAGGCTTGCCTCAGGTAGAACGCATCTGGCCTTATCAGCCCCCCCACCCCACCCCGCCTGTTGGCCATTCAGCTGTCACTAAAGGATTCCAGCTGTGCCGTGTTGGGCCCCTGCACACAGTAGAGCCACTGTTGCAGCCCCGGAGACTCTTGCGAGCCAGCAGTCACAGCTCAATGTTGCACAGTTGTGGGAAATTTCAAGCAAACAAGTTCAAAGGCAGGGCGGTTTACCCTGAGAAACACACAGGGGGCTGTAAATGTCCCCCGGGCGCTGTGAAAGTGGGCAACTGTGCTTCTTATGTCACCCTCCGGCCCACTGGAACCAGCAGCACAACTGGTGGCTGTTCTGTGTGTTTGTCTGGGGCCCGAGTATTCAGAGGAACACTGGTTGATAAATGATCCCCGGTGCTCGGGAGGGTACGTGTTGGCTGGAGTAATGACTGTCTCAACTCTTTCACTGTCCTCTGTTTTGCTGCCGCTTTGTTTGAAGAGTGTCTGGTTACACGGCGTGCATGCGCAGGTCACACAAGCCATGAATTTTACAGACTCGGCATGAGACACTCGGCAATAATCAAGGCGAGGGCGGCTGAGTGATGACGGAGCGAGGATCAGATGTCATAAATGACTGGGCTTGAATTGAAAAACGGGCCTGTTCCCATTCACGCCCCCCCCCCCCCCCCCCCCCCCCCCCCCGCCCAATGACTGAGGTTAGTCTGGTTTTCGTCAGCCCAAGGGAGTGTTAGTCAGCTGGAGCGCTCTCTAAACACATTTGGGGTGTTTGGGGTTACATGGCTTTTTATCAAACCTGAATCCACTTGTCGAATCCAAGTCCCTAATTTTGTATTGGCGTCAGGCGAGCAAATGTATGAATAAGCTCAAATGGAAAGAGCTGAAGCCAAACCTAAAACTAAGATAAAGTATGACGAAGCAGGAGCACATAAGAACTCGATGCACTTAACACATCTGGGTATTTTGGAACCAGCTATCAGAACACAATCTTAGCCAACAGCGGTTAAAATTATCATGATTCATCGACAGAAAATTGGTCGCCAGGAATGTGGACGATCAATTTGCTTGTTCCAGCTTCCAAAATAGGGAGATTTGCTGCTCTTTCCTGTCACATATCACTGAAAAATGTGCTATCTGTGTCTTGGACTGTTGGTCAGTTAAAAACAAGCAATATGAAGACTTCAACTTGGGCTCTGGAAATTTGTGATGGACATGAATTACAATTCAAGGCTCCGGGGTACGACTATTGTGGGTACACATGCACCCATAAAAACCAACAGCATTTTCATTGGCACCATTGCGCCTGATATGCAGCAGGTCAGATTTTAAAAAATTTATTACATTTACAATAATTTTACATAATTGGTTAAGAAATTAGATAAAACTGTGTCATTCGTCACACCCAAATTTTGTGCTGTCGCTCCAAAATGAAGTAGTTAAGCCGCACCAGGGAAAGAAGTTAGTCTGGAGCCCTGCAATTTATTAATTATAGCCTAATAATTAATATCTGAAAAAAATAACTGACAATTAAATCAATTATGAAAGCAATTGTTCTTAGTAGCCCTGCTTGATGCCTGCAATGTGCACTTTTTTTTTTTTTTTTACAAGCATCAGTCAGACCTCCATCAGACAGAACTCTGTACGTCCACTGTCCTTGGCCTACATTCTCCATCCACTCTGCCGGATTACATTCTCCACTCCTTCGAAAATGCCTTATTCAGCTTTCAGCTTAAACTTGGCAGCAGTCGTTCACCTCTGCGGCGGCTGAACAACTGCCCACTGGCCTCAGCGCTCTGATGAACCACTTGGTGAGGTCTCAGGATGACATCAGCCTGCTGGAATGTGCAATGAAGAGAGAATTAAGCAGGAGGACAGCAGGGCCTTGGGGGTTCTGGCTGCGTACACATATTGGGGGGTAGTTGTCTGTGAGTGTGTCAACCCAGAGTCCACGACTTTGTCCAAACACACACAGTCCCCCCCCACCTGGGACAAACACTGCCACAGAGTCACTCTGCACATTATTCCAGAGTTTGATTTGAATATCCGAGGGGACCCTCGCGTGTAAGATGTGGCCTTCTCCATATTCTCCACCAGACGTACCCCCGTCCTGTCAGATCACCTCACGGACTGACACCACCATTTATTCCAGTCATTTACCATCACTTTTGGCCGAGTTTTTCACAAGTACACCCACTTGTTCAACTGTTTCTGTTTCAACCATTTATCTGTTACTTTTAGCTTTTAGCGTTGTTGGGATCATAGTGGGGTTTCTGGAATGACTTAACCTACTTCCAAGGTGCATGGAGATGGTGAAGCCGTCAAAAAGCTTCAGCAATCTATGTAGGACAACATCATTAGACAGACGCGTTTTGGCTTGTGGCCTTCATCAGGAAGATAAGGTGTGAGGCTACCATCTTTGCTGTGTGTCATTTAAGGAGAACTATTATGTTTTTTCATTTGTTGCCCCTTTCTTCAGTGTTTTATATGTTCTCGTGCATGTAAAAGGTCTTGATGATTAAAAAGGTCAAAGTCCACACGAACAGAAACTCCTCTCTCCGACAGAAAACATTGCTCCTGAAACGCCTCGTCACTAGTCCTGCCTTTAATTCTGTAACATTGTGACATCACATTAAGTCACCATGTCTCACCTTTGCATAATTTCTACCTAGTGGCTAGTTCGGCAGGTAAGAACTGATTTAGCATAGCTGCTCTGATGCTGTTAGCAGTGCCAGGTCAGGTGTATGTGAGCTGACCAATCAGAGGCCTTATTCAGGAGGAGGGGCCTTAAAGAGTTAGAGTAGTTTTTCTGAGCAAATGTCGTCCTCAATTTGACGTCCTCATATGTCTAGTTTTGTCCACAACCCGAAGATATTCAGTTTACTGTCGCAGAGGAGTAAAGACGCTGGAAAATATTCGCATTTGAGAACCTGGATTCAGAGAATTGTTTGATTATCAATACAGTTTTCGATTCATGTAATAGTTCCCAACAAATCAATGAATCATTGCAGCTGTAATGATGATTACATTTTGCTCTCTGACTACACTTACCATTCAGTCCACATCTCCTGCAGTGTCCTTATAGATAAACCACAATGCCCTTGAGAACTATTAAAACCTAACTAAGTATATATGTCCGTGTGTCGTTGGCTCTACTGCGTCGCTTTAACGACTTCCCGTATCATTTATCATTGTATTGATTGTTTGATTTTACAATCAGGCCTCCTGATCCGTTTGTCAGATCGCATTAGGGCTGCTTGATTTGTACTTTGAAATCAGGGGCATGCTTGGATCGTCTTTCTTTTTTCCCTTACAGTAATTGGTTCTCCCACAGGCAACAATTACCAGCCATTAGCAGCGAGTGCAAATACTGCATTTGCAAATACTCTGTGAGTGTGACATAGGAGGTTTTGCAACCTGTCCTCCGGGACCTGATTGGATTCATTGTATTTCACCTGCTGAGGATTTTTTTTTTCCTACTGTGATACATTTTTCTAACTTGGCTGCTCGATCTTGCCTTTGTCCCCCTGACTTTCCTCTCTTGGCTTCTGTACAGGCTGGGCAGTGAGCATTTTAGCGCATCATGGCAGAGCCAGACCCAGAGCCAATGGCCTCTGGAGCAGGCCAGCGTCTTGGAGCCCCGGAGACTCTTGGCATCAGTACGCTGGACCCCGGGCACAGACCCCCGGCCATGCCCCCTGGACGACATGTCACCATCAGGGTCCGCATGTTGGACGACACCGAGGAGCTCTTTGACATCTCGGTAAGTCGTTAAAGCCTGCTCGCCCAGGCGTGTTTCTTGATGGGAATACTAATGTCGTATTGGGACTCTTCATTATTGCACAGTGGCCAAGAAGCATTTCCCGTTTTTCATCATAGCAGCAGCAGCAGTCTGGTAACAGGTTGGCATGGCAACTGCATGATGTTAAATTGTTGAATGCATGGATGGAAACTGGAGGGATCTTTTTTTGTAATGTCAGGGTTCCTCCAGTTAATGGTGGTGCTATTTATTCACTGCTTCCTAATCTCCCAAACTGTCTCAAACCTGTTCTACAGCTGTCATCTCTGACAACACCTTTTTTTTCTCCCTCCGCTGTGCCCTCCTGATGACATATCAGGATATTGTTTGGAAACCACAGACGCCATGGTATTTCACAGCTCTTTCCCACATTGTTGTGTTGATGACGTGCGGGAATCCTCGAGCTTTCTGAGATAATGCGGTGAGAGCAGGCAGGTTACAGAACAGACGACAACACTTTATGTCGTTGAATGAAAAGGGCTCCCGTTTGGATTCCATTCATAATTACAGGATTCAGAGGATTAACTTTCTCATCACAGAGATCTATATTTAGAAATTCTAGCCTAAGCCATTAGCACAGATTATGTACAAGTCAAGCTAAAATTAGATACTGATTCTGAATTTTATATTTCAAGATGATAATATTTTAAATGGAAAATAAAAATGTATTAAAGCTCCACAAACTGATTGCAGATATTCCAACTCTTATAATTTGGAAATCTTAGCGAATGTATGTTTTACTCTCACCTTTTTTAGAGATAAGGCCGGCGACAAAGTATATTTACCCTATTAAGAAAGCACATGAAAAGCTCCTGTGCAGAAGGCAAATAGCCTATTCCTCTGTACCACAGTACCTCGTTATTGGCTGGCAAGATTTAAAGGGGCAGGTTTGGTCAAAATAAATCCTCAATTCAAGGGGTAAGATGTGAAAATATTCCAGCTCCATGGGTGCGCTGTAAATCGCCTCCATACCGCAATCCCTGTAGTCAAGCTGACAGTCTGCTCAGTCGCAGTCTGTTTTCCTGGCATGTTTTCTCTGGTTGGCTGCTGAGTTTGTTTGCCGTGGTGACTCCCTCTTGTGATCAGAGGTCGCGGTCCTGGCAAATTCAGGTCAGCTAATAGCACCACTAGCTCCGCAGCCAATCGAGCTAATTAGCTAACGGATGCTAGCTACAGTCAGAGATAGCTATAGTAAAGAGTAAAGTAAGCAGTATATTTTGAGCTACCTTTTTATTTCTTGCCCTATCTTACAAATTACACCTTCAATAACAGTCAGTCTGACATGCAATGTGCTGCTGCCATGAATACTCATATCCATGAAATGTGTATAACACCCTGTCTGAAAATAGTCCCCAACAAAGAAACCGTTTCCTCCAGTTGGAGTAACATTTGCTACAAACTAGCTGCCCATCTGATTTATTAAATTACTGAGCCTGCTGTTTTAAAATCAAATTACATGCTGGAGACCCATTTCAAAAGATTCAAGTCTTCATTAGGAACCAGTGACTTGAGGCTACAGACGAGGTGGGTTGGTAAGTCAGAACATATTTAGAAACAGACCAGTGCAGGATTGGTTTTGGTGTTTTTGTTGGATATGAGAGAAAGAAAAACCTCAAATAACACCGGCACTATCGTTTAAGACCGATGAGATACATGGCACACTTTCCCCCAGCATTCCTCTGAAGTTGTGGTGTTTTGGAAAGGTGTCCTCAGTCCTTGATTTAATGATAGAAACACGGGGTGGAGTTAGAGAAAAGACTGTTATTTGTCTCAGAATAGAAGAAGCAGCCACATTCTGTGACCACAGTCCTTCCTGCCTGGATGAGATGAACGAGATGAGTAGATAGAGGAAAGTGGGAAGTGGTGACAGAGGGAAACCGATACAGCGGCAGCCGCAGAGGACTCGTTTAATGCGTATGAATGGGGCTCGGCGTTCAAGCTGCTGAGCTTTACTGACAGCTAGTGAACGTGCAGCGTGGGGTGGATGTGTCCTTCTGCCTGTTTCCCAAGGCAGTATGGGTAAATGTTGCTTCTAAAGAGGGCAGCTGAGCGGCCTGTGCATGACTGCTAATCTTTACAGTGGTATCATGTGTTGTACTTACTGCTTAAGGATGACTTGATTCTCACAGTGAGGTCCTTTTTGATTACCCCGATTTAACCCAGATTATTTTTGTGTATTTGGGATTAAGTGAAGCATCAAAGGCTCATTTTACTTTACAAGAAAATATACTGTGTTGAGAACACTCAGTACGCTGTTTTTAAGACTGCAAGTCTATGTGCTGCATCTGCTTTTGGCTTTGTCTTTTGTCGGGTTAGAGCAATCAGCCGGGCGATGCCTACATCTGATACCAGAGGTAGAGCAGGTGAGGAAGGGATTTTATTCAGCCTGCTTCAGGGCTCGTAATCTGTAAAAACCTGCAGCGAAACCCGGCACTCCAACGCTCTCTGAGGAGATATCAACCTCGGTCTTGTAAGCACACAGTAGATTTTATGGAGTTTTAGTGTTCAGTGTTTAAGGCCTCCCTACCCTCCAAAGAATACACACACCGATGCTTTGTGTTTTTTGACATGATACATTTGTATGTGTGGGGCGGCTGTAGCTCAGTGGGTAGAGCTGGTGGACTAGTGATCGCTGGTTCAAATCCCGGCTCCCCTGAGGTGGAACTGAGCTACATGTCAAAGTATCCTTGAGCAAGATACTGAACCCCAAAATTGCTCCTTATGTGCAGTTGGCACCTGTGTGGCAGCCTCTGCCATCACAGTAAGGGTCCTGCGATGAGCTGGCGACTCAACTGGATTTGGCCCCAGTAACCCCCCCTGAAAAAAGGGGGGATAAAACATCTCCGCGACCCTCACGGAAAAAGCCCTGTGAGGGACGCTCTCTCCCCGTCTCTCTAGCTGTCTGTATCTTTGTGTTTCTTCGTGTGTCAGCTTTCATATAGTTAGATACACATGCAGAGATTATGAAACAAAATCACCGCCATGAGAGTCCTGTTATGTGTTTGAACACATGAGTGCCAATGCAAATGACAACGCCCTGGCCCCCTCCCCCCTGGTGGAGGCAATAAACCCAAGTCCTCATGAGGAAGATATTAAAATAATCAGTGCATTTCCATAACCACTGTATACATTTTCTCCTGCATTCCTGTCTGAACAAAGAGTTTACACTTTTTCCGACACTGCATTTGCAATATAATTCACAATTGTGTTGGAATGATCATTTTAGCATATGCTAAAAAAAAGAACTATTAAAATCAGGATAACGTGACATTTGTTGGAGTGTCCACTGAACAGTAATGATTTCTTACATCTGGAGAACAAGATCTGTAGGCCAGGCCGTCTCTTGCAGCACTACAATAGTTCATTAAAATGTTGTCACACATTTTACCTTCATCAAAAAATTGCAGCTCCTGTGATTTGGAGATTGCACTCGGCCATATTGCTATTTCAGTAACATTCCAGTAATTGTGCAGCCCTACTGACCCGAGACTTTGAAACGTCACTGTCCGTTGATTGGTCAACACTTCTCGACAAAGGACTCAATGTACAAACGCTTTAAAGCTCTGAAGTAGCATTTTACCAAACTCTCTCGTCTTTTTTTGGCAGTGCAGTATTTTTCCTCACTGCCTGCAGCCCTTTCTCAAACAAAGCTTGTCTTCTTGTTGTCATAAACGGCTATATAACCAGAAGACAGACCATGAAACATTTGATGTCCTCCATTGTGTTCTTATGTCCCTTTGTTTACTGTGTTGCGTTAGATATGATGTCACGCTGCTTACATGGTTGATGCACCTTTTACCGTCCGTGCACAACCCAGCCTGCATTTACAGTGAGAGTAGCAGATCTTGGGGTTACGTACGGGTCGGGTGAGGGCTTCAAGGGTACTACACCGAAAGTCCTTGGTGGAAACACATCTTAAATTGTCCATCTTGGGGACACAACAGGGTGACGGTGAGCTAGAGGCTTTTATCACTGCAGCAGAAATGAGCTGAAGATGCTGCTCAGGAGAGAGTAACAAAAGGCCCCTGCTAACAAAAAGCTTTATTCATGCTCAATTTAACACACATTATGTCCTGTATCTCAAGTCAGCACTTGAGATAAAAATCTCAGTGGGCTTGGTATTGTTTTTGCCCAGAGGTGTCCCAAAGAGTACATTTTCCTCAGTCATCGACTCCGGGTGGAAAGATCTGTTATCTTCTCAACAGAAAAACAAGGCAAAACAGGGAACGTGCTCGAGTTTTCGTATTGAGGTCATTGTCACAATCGTTCTGGAAAGATATCTTTTCCTATTTATTGGGTGCTTGGAGCCTCTAACGACAGAAGGGGTAGATGATGGCACTGAGGCTTGGTTTGAAGCTTACAGAGGACTACAAAAATGTGATCTGGCAACCGTGTTAGGATGTTAGGGGTGAGTTCTTGAAATTAGCCATAATTAAATTTTGTTTACATCAGTTACACCCAAAAAACTTGCAGTTTATTTGGTCCAGCTGATATTAATCTCTCCCCCGCAGCAGCGAAGCGAGATAACTGAATGGTCTACAAAGCATGTTTATCAAGCAATTATCTACTCTTTTATTTCACAGCAAAGGAACAACAGGATAGAGTTTGGCTCGAGGAGCGACTGTTTTATTTCAGGTGTTTTTTATAGTCAAAGTGACTTGGGGCGGGAGTGTTTTATGTCTCTTTAAGAAAACGGAAAAAAAACATCTAACGTCACCCTGTAAGTGATACCAAAAGCTTCAGTTCCTGCTCCTCTGGTTCAGTGGGGTTAAGTTTCCACCTCAGCGGACAGAATATCAGATGGTTGAGAAACAAAAAGGGGCCTTCTAGCCATCTCGTGGGTCACATACCATGCTGTGGCCTACTTATCACTCTGGCTGTGAACACACTTGAGTTGATGTTGATGGTGTTTGGCTGCGCAAACCTGGACAACTGTCGACCGGCACTGATTAAAAAGCACACCGAAATAAATGGCCTTCCTGCACTTCTATATTGGATTACATTCGAATTAAGACAGTTTGCTTTCTGTCCATTTTTGCCCGTGCAGGGTTCAGTGGGGCAGGAAATCCAGAGTGTGGCACTCCGTCTGTCTCGCAGTCCTCAGGCTAACATACAGCGACACTGTCCGTGCTGATGTTTTGACGTTCATGTTTGCTGATGGCTGGTGGAGGCTCTGCAGAAGTTGTCTGCGAAGAGTGTGATTGTAGCATGGATTTAGGGTTTAGGAGATGGGGGATGGGACGATGGAGGCGGAGGAGGGAGGAGAGTCATGCTCATTCCTGTGAATGAAGGAAGCAGTCAGGCTCCATTAGACAAACCTTACTGCTGGAATACTAACGAATACACCCTCACGTGCACTGTTCCACTTCACGTTTAACACCGACATTAGCAACACAGGAGCACGGCATTAGAAATTCAGACACAGCTCTGTCTCTCTCTCATGTTGCACTGCTCCCTCTGCTCTCCCTGTCTAACTATAATGAGCCACTGAGGACTGCAGTCCGTCCTCTCCAGCCATCGCTTTGTCCAGCGCAGTCATGGTACAGCCGGCTTTTTAAAAGGCTACTGTGCAGAGAAAATTCTTCAATTCATTAATTACAGAACCCTTCATCTCTTGGCATTTTAATTTGCTTTATATATGAGATTTTTACACAGCACAGTCTCATTATACTGCAATATATTGCTTTTGCTTCCCTAATTGGAGATTAAGTCTACAGCAAATTAATACACAAGCACAAGTAAAACGCAATTTTAGCCAAGCTCGGCTGGGCCATCACGACAGTCCAAACTAGAATACCTCAACAAATGTTAGATTGATAACATGAACATTTATGGCTCCCTGAGGATGAATATGAATGACTTTTGTGATCCCCTGTACTGCCAAGGTACAGGTAGGTTCAAGGTGATGTATTTGTCATTACATAAAACAGCTTTGCCTTACAAAAGGAAAGATGTATGGCCAGATGAAACATCACAAACTGGCATAGTTCGGACACGGTATCATTGGTACCCATCTACCGAGCATAAGTGACATCGGCGAGGTGAGATTTCTGCAAAGAGCCCAAAGGATGCTTAAAGACAACACCGACCCTGCTACAGTCTGTTGACCCTGCTGCCATCTGAAGTATCTGCTGCCGTCCCACCAGACTACGGAGCAGCTTCATTGACCTTTGAATTTTGCGAAGTCACATCACACATTTTGCTGCTGTGATTGGTTGTAGGTCTATCCAAGTGCATCCAATTTGCAAGTCCGTCCTGGCTCACAGAACCCAGAACAAACTGCGGGTCATACATTTTATATATTTTACTGGACTTTTTAGTTGTACTTTGTTAACATTTATAATGGCATTATTTTTTTTTCCTGCTTGAAAACGGAGCAAGCACCGCCCCGCCTCACGTCACAGTGCTACATCACACGTTTCGATGCCCTGATTGGTTGTTTGTCATTTTAATTGCGTCCAGAGGCATTTCGGTCTGAGCCGCTCGTTCATAATGCCCTTTTGAGAGAGCGAAAATTAAATTCAATCGAATAAATCAAATAAAAATCTAAATTTGTCTAATACTCTTAAGATATTATTGAATATAATGACATTCCCATGAGCCACGAACAATTGAGTGTGCTGATGTTAGCTTTTAACCTAACATACCACTGAGCTCGAGGGCAGACTCCAGGAGCCACCAGCATGGATTTTTAGACCCAAAGACTCTCAGTCCTGTTTCAGACAGCAACGCTTCAAGACATTGTGCATTATTAGCAGCAGAACAACAAGTAAAATGTTCTCAGCATAGTTTTCTGAACACAGCTTGGAGTAGGTGGGGAGCATCAGAGCCGTAGGTGGGGGTGTTGATACTCAGCATCAGCTTTTGATCAGCGAGTCCAGGTTAACATATCAGTGGAGAAAGATTATCCTATTTTTGGACACTGCTTCTGGCTGTTTGGACTCAAATAATCCATCATTATAACTGATAGTACTGATCAGTCCAAAGATACTAGATAAACCAAAGCCTACATCACTCTGCAGGATAAATACATACGCAACGTGAAGCCCTCTCCTCCTCCTGGCATGCGGCATGTCTGCGGTCGACCCATGTAGTCACAATCTTATTAGCTACAGAGTTCATGTGACAGGGTGTAATTCATCTCTTACTGGGAAGCTGACCACGCTGTCCATGATCTCAATGCATCATTCCCATCGCTGGATCCATAGTTTATTAGGACCATTTCCAACATTTGTCACAGCGGAGCAGATACAGAGGCATGCACTTAGTGAGATACGAGATCACCTACGCCTGTGACGAGCATTATTCAACCTATTTTGGGCCACAGAAAAGGCTTCTGATGCTCAAGGAGATGTTGTTGTTGTTGTTGTTTTTTTCTTTTCCCCATACCCGTAACCGAAGCATGTTCACAGCTAGAGAAACCAGGGCAGCATGGACCACCCAGTCTAAAGGGGGCCACGTCACAGACGGTAGGACCTGCCGGTGACTGGTGTGAGAAAGACTCTCACACCAGTCCAGAGGGTTTATCATCATCCCACCACCATCGCTGTTCTTTCCTCCATAAGCTGTCACCCATTCATTGTGATGGGAAGCAATTAGAAGAGCTCCAGTGCGCCTTGTTGTCAGCTGAATGTCGATGAGGTCCTGACTTAATGAGTAGAAACATGATGAAGGGCTTCTTTCAGCTCTGTCTTCAGCAGCTTCTGTACGGTTTTTCAGTGTCCAGCAGAGTGGAGGCCGAACTGGGAAGATTATGCTCTGTGCTCTACCTGTGGATCAATGAGCAGATGAACCACTAATAACCTGCCTTCGGTTATTTTTAGAGGTGTTTAATAGCTACGTTTTCAGCTCAGATCGGAATACCAATGACTTAATTAATTGAACTGAATAATGCTCTGCATACTGATCAGAGTGCTTATTAAATGTGACATTTACGGTATTGTCTTTAGCATTCAGTACAATGGATTCATTACAGGAAGCCGTGTGTCAGTTATGTTTCAATTAAGGTTGTCACTATACCAGGATTGTAAACTTTGATACAATATTAATTCATATATTAAAATCAAAACAATACTCGATTACCCTTTTAATACCGAAAATTAATCATAGGCACACAAATAAGATCGTTGTTTTCTTTCATTTTATTACCAACCTACACACAGTGTTCACACTGAACAAATAGCAACACATTTGTAACAATGTTCATATCTGTGTATCCTTGCTTGAAAATCAGTGTGTTTTTACAGCAAATGAAGATATTGTGTTGTGTTATAGCAAAAGTTTTGAAGTATCAGTACTTTTTACAACTTTGGTTTCATACTCACGTTATGAAGAATCTCAATTTCTGTCAAAACCCATGAAAGCATCAGTTATAGTAATTCAAATTAAGTGCGGCAAGTTACGCTTGACTCAAAGGAGCTAAGACTGATGCTACTAGGACTAATTAGTTGAATAATCAGTTGGTTAGTTTAGTTCATTGGTTACACTTTTGTAATTCCATAATATTAGGTTTGTGGTTTGGACGATTATTTCTTATGTGGACATAAATTAGCTTTGGTTTTGGATTGTACGTCAAACGGAAAGCTGTTGTATGCCATCACTTTTTTCACATTTTACAGACCAAATAATTAATCGATTGAATGAGAAAATTTATTTCAGATTAGTCTGTAATAAAGATAATCTTAATGCAGATATTACTGCTGCACCGTTATCAGGAATCTCATATATATCATATCATGCTTGAAAGGAGCAATTTGACATTTCAAGAAAAAACCTTCCTTGCTGAGAGTCAGGGTAGAAGTTCAAATACACTCCTGTACATTAAAGACAAAGCTACAGCTAGCAGCTGCTTAGCTTAGCTTAGCTTAAAGATTGGAAATAGGGGTATCCGTTAACCTAGCTCTGTCTAAAAGTGTTCCTGCATTACAAGAAATACAATTATTCTGGACAGTGTAAAGCCCAGAATGCAGCAACAATGCCAGCAAAAATAGTTTGGGTTGGACCATGCTCTGGCATTAAAACGTCTTAATCCTCCAAATGAAAAGGTAACTGCTGCTAGGTTGTTTAGGTCCATTCTGTTAGCGACCTAGTCAGCGTTAGCCTAGTGTTAGGCTTTAGGTAGCTAGCTTGGAGGTTGTTGTTTGTTTTCTGTAGGGACGGGGATTTTGAAGATGGTGACACAAAACCTGCCACCGGATGCCTATTTCAAGCTTATACCTACAAATCCACATCAGTAAACCCACTAGTTTGTGTAGTACAGAAGGGTACAAACTTGATTCACATCCAGACCATATATTCTCAGATTATCACTCGTCGATGTCGACTTCCTCTAGATTTTTGCAACAGATTGTGTACACAGGAGGGAGTATTTGTGGCCATTACAGACCACCAAAGGTTCTCAGCATCTCATGTTTCATGTTGTGTATTTTCAAAGATGACATGTCAACTGTAAAGTTAAGTCGGAGCTCAGAGTGAGGAAACCGGTCTCGTTCTTGGAGCGGTGTGTTAAATCCTGTTAAACTCCGGAGCTGTGGTGGGGACACGGTCTGCTTCCCCAGCCTCGTGGCGCTTTGGGGGGTAGCAGAGCTGACAGAGTTGGTGGTTGAATGATTTGGCCACGGAGGATGATTTGGCACCAATATTTCCTGATTAGCTGTCATTGGCTGGATATGAATACAAATGGGATTTGATTGGCTGTTAGTGCATTCGGCAGAATCAGGCAAGCAGCTCAGCAGCCCAAAGCAATGACTCCAATGCTCTCCTACCTTTTACACCATGTCAATGAGTTTTCTAAACCCATTACTGTCACTCCACAGTCTCTAATTCCAGTCACGCACGAGTAACAGTAACATCTATTTAGATTAGCTGTGCTGTGACTGTGGCATTCCCTCTAATGCCGGCGGTCATTTTTAGTTTTATAAAGTGGGGCTGTGTTGTGGAGAAGGATTTTTTAAAAAGCAGCAAACTGGTAGAAAGATGTGAGGAGATGGTGACCATGGCAATCGTCCCCTCCCCCCTATTAGAGCAAGCCTGTCGTTACAGAGAGTTGTGAATGAAAAGATTGTTTGAGACAGTGTGCAGATAAATAGCGCTTCTCTGATGTTATCTCCCATGTCACCCAAGAACGTGTTTGCAGACTGACTGGGGACACAATCAGAGAGAGGCCTTGATGCAGCACGGAGGCTGGGAATTACTAGCATCCAGACATCTGATGTTTGTCACTGCTGTCTTGTCTGCTAACATATCACATTTGTTCACTTTTGGGAGCCTTAAAATAGAAACATTTCCTGCGTCTGTTCTTGAAGACTGCTCCCTCCCGACGGCATTGCTCCAGCCCTCTTAAATCTGTTGTTCTCTCTGTTATTCTCTGTGGCCTCCTGCCACGGAAAGGAATCATTTGTCGTTCATCATCCCTCCCTCCGCTGCCGGAAAGCACTTCGTCGGCGCGACTGCCTCGGCCTTTGAGCCGCGGCATATCTACCCCCCCCTCCCCGAGGTGCCGGTTTGGATCCGCGTGCATGGCTATGAATTTCAACGCTACACAAGTTCATCTCTCAGAGGCCACGTGGGATCGTGCCGGTCTTATGTGTGGGTTGCCATGGCTACACATAGAGGTGGATGAGGAGCGTCTGAGCCGTGCTGCGGAGTTCTGTCTTCCACTGATATGTGCCGTGCCAGAGAGGAGGGAGGGAGGGAGGGAGGGAAGTCTCCATGCAGAGCATTAATGTGACTGAATTTCAATAAGGCGGCTTAAAAAGGACCCCCCACCTCTGCTGAGTGGTTAACAGTAAGTGTTTACACAATTGTACAAAGTCCCTACAGTAGCGTATACGGCAAGTATTTTTTATAGAGAGATGGACGCCGCTAGTGGAGGTAATGGAGGAACATTGGGATTGGTAATTAAAGGATCATATACTTGGTAAGGAAGTAGACTGCAGTTGATATCTGAAGTTGGAGGATTATAGTTGTATTATAATATAATACTGTAATGTATTGTAATATAGCATTTATAATAATGCTTATGTTAGTGTATAATCACCTGAAACTAAGATCCCTATCTTTTCGTTACCTTACAATGAGCCTTTGATATCTACAGAGGGGGTGGATCCTTATGCCAAAGTCCCCCATGTTTCTACAGTAGCCCAGAATGGACACTGAGAGCCTTTCTCAGTTTTTCATTTTTAGTAGTGGTGGTAGATGATTATTTTCAACCTGCCACCACACTGCTAGATGCCCCTAAGTCCTACACCACTCTGGACCTTTAAATGCTGAATTACAGTAAAATTATGTAATTTCCTGAACTTTCTTGACTGCTTTAGTTGTAATACTTGCAGTTACCCACCAAGTCATTATATCCACTATACTAATGATAATTTATCGAAACCCTCATTGTGTTAATATTTCGTCAAAGTCTCATCAGTCATCCATGAAATACTGTCACAATATCGATAAGGAGATGTATGATCAAAAAGATTGTGACATTTGATTTTGTTGCTCAGTCTTACCATTTATGAAGTGCTCCGTCTCGCCTCGCCTTTCACTTTCTTTCTCCCGTCTGTTTTCTCTCTCCCAGCATCGTTATCTGTTTTTGTTCCTCGGCAGAACGTTTTGTCTAGAGTCGCTTGAAAGACGCAACTTGCATTTTTACCACCCTTGATTCCCTTGTCGTAACAGCAGGTGAGCCGCTTGTGGAGGAAGCCTTTACATGATGTTGCCCATCAAAATCAGCATGTGGTGAGTGACATGGCAACAACCAGGCGTTACCTACAAGTTGGTGCGAAACAACGGTATACGTAGGCAGGCATTTGATAGGATAGAGTGCACCACAATCAGTGAGGAGGGATGTGACACCAGAGAGCTTCTCTGTGTCTGTCTGCACAGCATGTGTGATTGACAGTAGACAGGAGGGAGAGAGCGAGGGCAGATTTTCACCGAAATAAATAATATACATAAATGCTAAAAAGGCCAGATACACTAGCAAAGGAAAGCATATGTGTGGGAAACGCCGGGAGAGCTTCTGTCTAACCCATATTTCTTTTTATTTTGATGTGTTTGTCTTATTTACACGAGTTATTTTTCAGTGTTGTTGGTATTATTTCAGTTTGTTTTGATTTACTTTACATGTTTTCCTGTTGAATTATTCAACGGGAATAAACAAAGACAAATATTGTAACCCCTTGTGAAAGAAACTGTCAACCTGTACGGAAATATTTTTGATGTGAAAGAGGATTCGAGAGTTCACCAAATAAACAATCAGTTTCAGAAGTGAGCGTAGCGCGCAAGCTCGTGGATGCGCCGCTGCACACCAATTATGACTAACGTATTCATGAGACGTAGCCTACCTCGCTGCGTGCGAGTTTCTTTTTTTGTATTCTGATCCCTTGGCTTTAAATATGACTGACAAAGAGTTTGGAGGGGATTATTAGCTCGTCTTGGTTTCACTGCTGATTGACCCAGTTTCCCTGAAAGACGGCTTTACATTTTGGGTGGCGAGGGTTTTGGGGGGAGGGGGTCATACGCTTGATGTCAACATAAATATATAAATGGAGGATTTGTGTGCTGCCGAGGAGCCTGTGCTGTGGTATCGGCGGCTCACACAGGCAGTAAGAAGATGAAAACGCTTTTTGAGGTTTTCCAACTGGTGAATGGGCCACAAATAATTGTGTCCGTGGCATTCATGCGCCTTGCATCATTCTTGCACCGAACGACTGTCTTTTGCCAGAAAGGAAAAACTCTCATACTTTCGTCACATGAACTCTGAACCCCTGGTTGCCTTTCTCTTATGGCATGAAATTGAAATCCCGCAGCGGGAGTGCTGGGAGGAGGGGTTGGTGGTGGTTTTGTTTTCCCACGTACAGCCACCGTGCTCCCTCGCATCCTGAAATGTAATTGGGTCGTGGAGAATGAGAGACAGAAGAGAGGAGCAACAGTGGGAATTAACTGGGGAAGAATACTAACATGCCGGAGGATGCCTGAAATCACACACTTTTACCAGAGTCATAGAGATAAACGGCATTTTCATCGGATCGATCTGTTGAGTCGTTTAATTATTGTGATTCCAGATGTATCTGTAAAAGACAGTGGGAGTATTTCAACTAATATTAAAAAGATTTGATTATAAAAGCGATAGAAAGAAATCCATGTATTTGTGTTTAGGCAGTGAATAATCGCACATACACTTGGATAGTAAGTCAGTGTGATGTTGATCTTTAGCATCTCTATCATCACAAAAACCAGGAACCTTCCAGCTATGACAGACCAACTGCACAGGACAAACCTGAGTGTCCCTACCTCAGACCTAAATAAGAGCTCAAGTCCTAAACATCCACAGTGTTGGATCACTTTGTCTGCCGTAGATTTGAGTGCAGCCGTGGACCCACCACAGCCGGTGTAGTGTCTCCTCATCAGAGTCTATCCAACATTTTCATGATTTTACAGGTCTGTGATGGAGTCACTAAGCACATCAGATAGAGGCTTTTTCTCTCAGCATTTTGGCCCAGGCTTTCCCAGGTTGCGAGCGTATTCTTCACAGCTTGCTGAATTTAGATACCCATCATGCATCTGTTAGGAATGTGCATAACCAAACAGTGTGATTCCCCTAAGCAATATTTGTTGCATATTTCCTGTGAGGGATACTTCAACCAAAAGAAAAACCACTTTCAGAGGGGGGGGCATGGGGGATTTCTGCTGCAGGGATGTGAGCAATTGACCATTGTTTAAATGGTAAATTCTTCCATCATATGTCACCTCTCCAATTTTTCCATAAAAAACAAGCAAACAGACCAAGTAGCACAAAAGGAACTGATTTACACGGCGTCTTTCATGCTTGTTTCCTGGAAGGAACGACTGAACCGACTCAGAACAGCAGATGAAAGCTGTCACTAACGCTGTCAGGTCATGTCTGATAACATTATGCCGCGCTGCCTTTCTATACTGTGCACAGGTGCTTTGGGAAAAGCGATGCCTTTATAATAAGTCTTGTTCCTATGGTAACCAAGACGGATGTGTCTCAGTGGAAGATCCCCGTGTTTGTTTGGTTCAGACGGCAGCGGAGTCGACTCTATCTGCTCGTGTGACCACTTGTCAATTCACAAAGAGAAAGCATGAGGCGAATGCAAACACAACCTGTGATCTCTTTGTAGGTGATTTTGTGACTGACGCATGGAGGTGGATCCTCTGGCTCTTCATGCCCGTGCACATACATTATTCCATTGAGAGTTGCCCTTTGATGGCAGCGTTCTGATCCTTTCATTAAGCTCTTGAACTGTGGCGCTGTATCCCACTGACTTAATAGCGGCAGGGTAGGCAGACATCACAGTGCGTGGTGGGTGTGGCGGTGGCGCTGCTCCTAGCTAGCCTCCACTCTCTCCCCTGTTCAATGAATTATGAATTTCTCGTTGGGATTCAGTGGGCTAATTAACATGTC
Organism: Sparus aurata; assembly: GCF_900880675.1. Taxonomy (NCBI): domain Eukaryota; kingdom Metazoa; phylum Chordata; class Actinopteri; order Spariformes; family Sparidae; genus Sparus; species Sparus aurata. Next base: position 17,898,885 of record NC_044195.1, read on the forward strand.
AGACCCGACTAGCGGCGTGATATCATGGGATTTATTCTTATCCTGCGGTGCCTTATTCTACCTCGGGGCGCTCCAGCTTCACCTCTCCTGCTCTCGTCTCCTGAATAACCCTCTTATCAGTCAGGAAGGTGTGCTGCTGCACCACATATGCTGCTCTTCTTTTTTCTCATGTTATTTTCCTCCATGCTTCATAGGTAATTAAAAGCAGAAATTGATGCTTTTTCAACCCCAGTTATGTTTTTCAGTCAGTGCCGCGATGAAGTCAAGCGCTGGACGTGTTGCGTATCAGAATTCCTCTCAGCTGTACCTGCGCAGCTGCCTCCCACTGCTGCCTGGCAGTAATTGAATTTGGGGTCTCTCGGGCAGATAGAGGAGATGTGTGGGTGGGAGAGTGAGCATGAATGAAGAGGGAGGGACATAAGAGATTGTGTGGAGGAAGAGAAATCTCAAACCAGCAGCCCCAGCTGCGCACATGCCTGCTGGCAGAGGTATTGACCCGACAACACGCGTCCCCTTCTACCCCTCATTATAAAAGTGGGAACTGTTGCATAAGATACCACAGAGGATCGCAAATGAGATGATTTCTTCTGTCCCGGAGCAACTCGCAGAAAAGCCGAGTTAAGTTTTTGCGCTTTCTCCTCTTTCCAGGCGTGTTCAGGCTCCTCAGAGCTTTAGTGTGGGCATCCACACTGTTGATCTTTTCTCTGCCTGCCTCCATTGATAAGTGATGCGCGGAAGTCCAGCGCTCAAAGAATCAAAAGCTCTGTCAATGGGGGCCAGTGTGGGAATGCCCCTTAATAGATATCAAAGGGTGTCTCCCAGGGGACGTCTGCATTCACACAGCCGGTGGGGGGGTTGGTCTGTTTCAGGGGCATTTCAGGTCTCCTGAGTGTCTCAGCAGCGGCAAATGAGTTTCAGAGCTTCAGAGTATCTGTCAGGGCAAGGGCTCGCAGAATAGATGGCTGCAGCAGGCTGTCGTCAAAGTCATAATGATTCCTTCCTGTTTTGTGTCCTTGTGAGGCGAAAGAAGAAAGAACAGGGTTGGCCATGTTTAAGTGCTGACAAGCTGAACAAAATCTAGCTCACTTTACAATTAAAGGTGATTATGTTTCTTTTTTAAAGAGGCACTATTTTGATTTGGAGTAGAAATTCAAACTCAGGAATTTCATTTTTATTTATAACTGAATAAACAAGCTGTTGTCAGAGGAAAATAAGCTCCTCAGAACACTGGTGAATCTAGAAAGGTGGCAGGGTCCGCCAAATATAAAAGTAAAACAGACTATCAGTATAAAATACAACATTTTTCCACCTTAATGGTCAGCATGCTCGTGGCTCTTTTTTTTTTAGAGCAGTGGCATTAGGATTTAATTGTCTTGTTTTCTTCTTACAGTCTAGCTGGAGACACAGGTCTTGTGGTTCCACTCGCTTTATTTCATTTGAACCCATTACATAGTAATGTTGTCTGGGTGCTCAGTTGACCTCCTTTAAACAGTGAGGCAGCATGGAAGCATTTAGCCGAACAGATATTTTAGGTTAGGGAAATTACACTGCTCGGACGACTGTGATGTAAGTGAAGTGATTACGCTGGACAGTCAAATGTGAACCATGTGGTTCAGATAAGATTATTATTAGTGGAGTCAAAGTGTTAATGCTGAGCAACCAGTAGTGTGATTTTAGGTCACCAGTAAAACTAGGTCGTGAGCACAGCACAAGGTGGATGCACTGCATGCAACTAATGGAAAGACAAGAAAAGGAAATTTTGTATTCAAATTAAAACAGTAGAATAACCTAAAAAGACTGCTGAGGTAGTTAATGTGCTGTGTCTTGATGAGCTGCTGCATTAGAAAGATTATGTTTCACTTCAGAACGGTTGATGATGCAGTTGCCATCATTAAGGTAATATTGTCATTTTGCACAATCGATAGCCTATGAAAAGAAAAGTGAAACTTAAAGGTGCAATATGTAAGAACTTGAGTATAAAACATTAAAAAATGAATCAAAATCATCAACAGAATGTGAAGACAAAAGCTTTGACGTCATTAATTGTTTTCAAGTAGCATGCTAACCAGCTAGCCCAGGCCTTAAAACCTCCTTCTCCCAGCAGTCCGAAGCTCCTTTGTTAGCAGTGTAAAAAGCAACACTAGTCCGACTTGCTACACGGCTAACTCTGCTAACAAGCATTTGTAGCAAACATTTGCTACATTTATAAATTCATGGTCCAGAATGAGTAAGCGACTGTTAGTGGTTACCCTGGTGATATGTTCCCCCTTTTTCTGGCGGTATAAATTCAGCAGGTTGGAAAATCTTACATATTGCATCTTTTAATTTAATTGTGGATACTTAAAAAAATAAAGCTGTGAGAAATTTGGAAACTTTATTGATGATTCACTTTTTTCAAGCAAAAATGCCAAACTGGTTCTAAATTGTGGGGATTTACTGTTTTTCTTTGTTAAATATTCGCAACACATTGAATAGCTTCAGGTTTTTGTTCTCCTTGCAAATGGAGAAACATCAAAGTAGGCAATTTGAGGGGGGATAATAGAGGACATCATTCTCATTTGTAGCACAACGACAAAAAATTCATCCCCCGCGTCAACCATCCCTCTCAATCCCCTGTGGGGTTACTGATAGGTGGACTACAGTCCACCGGTCAGGTCCAGGTCCAGATCAAGACACTGTCCTATTCTGAACCAGACTGACAACACATTTTTGAGAATGATAACATTTTACATGTGTAGTGAATCATCTCACATGACGCCACTCAATCGCGCAATCAAATCTGGCCATTCACAATTGAAGTCAGTGAGCGAGACAGATACAAACACAGTGAGAGAGGAGACAAGAGAGTACAGTTGTAGAAATGAGTCACAGAGAAGTAATTTCCCACAGCGTGCTCTGAAAAGAGCTTTTAATCAAGAATTGACAGACTTACATGGCTAGTCTTCCCATGGGCAGTTCAGAACCAGCGTGTTTCATATCTGAAACCGTGGCGATTAATAAAAGAGGCAGTGTGAAGCGCCACTACTATACAAAGCACAGAGCACCTATTGAGCAAACATGCTTAGTCAGCATGGGTACAGTAAGATAAAATTAACACTGACCACTGTTTATGAAACTGGATGCCTTTCGAATTTAATTATTTTCTCTGAATCCCGACTATCTGCCAGTTTTGTCTTGGATCAGTATCTTCCAGCTGTGGGGCGCACAAACGAACAAATCGCCAACCATCGCAGTCTTAAAAAATACAGATAGTCCTTTCTACAACACTTGAAAGCCTCACACAGAATTGATCTGCTGCTGAATGCTTCAATCAGCTTATACAAACTGGTTACTTTTGTACATATTGTCAATATGGACTAAGTTCAGGGTAATTACCCCAGAAATATATCCCCCATGATACCCAGTGTCACTCATTTCCATGGTAACAGGACACTAATTGTTGTCCTTAAAGGGTTTGGTACAACATATCATTAATTCATGAAGATCCAGGTTAGAAACTTCATCAAGTGAATACTAACACTATTATTGTAGTTTAGCTCAGTAATGTAACGCTTCTAAAGCCTTGAAAATGCAGCCAGTGCGTCGCTTATCATGATATTCAGCAGAGCACCTGAAGTATCCTCCATAATTGTTTCCCCAGTGACCTCCCGAGAAAACTTGCGGATACATTTTTGGAGTTATTATTCCATGAACATCGTATCGATAGCAAACATGTCCTATTCCACAATCTGTACGTGGTGTAAGGGCTGGGAACCCTCAGCCCATGTTAACGTATCTTTAAATTGAACTGATAACAAGGTCCACTTGCTCCTACAGTTTGAAGCATTGTACTGTTTTCAAGGTACTGTGGTATGACATTGGACATTTGCTTATCTACAGTATTGAATTCTACTTAATTAGTGTTATAGAACTATACATTTTATACACAAGTTTATAATAAAGTGTTTGCTCAAATAAAAACTACGTCTGTTTTCCTTCTATTGAAGGTTATTATGCCAGATAATGATTATAGTAATTGTGCAATACTCTAATACCATGATTTTTTTTATTATTATACCATGGGAATGTCATACCGTTGCAGCCTGATGTGTAGTAGAAGCTCAGTTTGAAGACCAGCTTAAGCAAGTCTTGTCACTTGAATGTGAAGGCTCCCTTTTTTGATCCGATCCTCTGAACTGAAGCTCGCCTGAGCAGGGCAGCCATGCTGCATACTGTAGGTTACCATGGAGCCAGCATTGTGTGACTGAAAGCCTCGGTGTTGCACCCAGCGTTGGCTCGCTAACCTCACTTATTGAGACAAACCTCAGGCCCGCATTCAAACCCAAAAACTCGCTGCTTGTGCTTTAAACCTCTTACTCGCAGAAACACTCAAGTTCACCTCTCATCTATTGTTTATGTGTTGTTAAATTAGTCAGAGTGGGTTGTTTCAGACTCTGAGAACCCTTAAACCCCAGCACTCTAAAGCATCAGTCCAGTGCTCCCATTTCTAGATAGATCTTAGTTAGTGTGTGTGTGTGTGTGTGTGTGTGTGTGTGTGTGTGTGCGTGTGTGTGTATTGTAGTCTCACCCTTGCTTGTCGGCTTAAAGCCACACTAACCTTATAGCACATACAGCACAAATGGTTTCTGGGTGTGCTTGAGAAGCCAGTACCTGGGTGTGGCGTTTGTACCCTATGTATATTTTGGCTGCCAAAAAACGTGGTTATGGTCACAGTAAATGCATCATTATTACTGAGAGAAATGGAGCTCAACACGTGCCTCTAAAAGTAGAGCAGAGTCCACATTACACCCTATAATGATCAAAATGGCATCATTTTATGTGAAGATAATTACTCACTATTTAACCCAGACCACACTCTTCCCTTTAGTTACAGATGATTCCTCCAGCATATATCTCTTTCTCTCTCAGAGATTAGGAATCACAATTTTTCTTTATGTTGCCATGGTTACTGGTCTTGCTCTGAATTGGTATTCTGCAGCCACGGAGGCCTGAATTCCTGCTGGACCTGGTGGCCTGCAGACATCAAGCAACAGTTGCCCTCACAGAGGCCGAGCCTGCTCCTGCATTTGTCTCCTCGGTTTGTGTTTGTGACTGAGTTCGCCGCCGACAAGCAAAAATGTGAGTTTTTACCTCAGGACTACGTCCGCGCCTGTCACGCTGTGGAGAACGAGCACTAATGCTCCCGCCACAGGGCGTTTCACACACAGTGCTGGAGGTTTAAACTGTGCTGCATCAGAATGGGCAGTGGAATGCTGCAGTGGATGTCATGTGTCAAAATGATTTGACACCTGGACCAAATCGTTCAGGTTAGTGCCTCAGAGTGTCTCTGAATCAATCAACCAATCCTATGTTTCTCAATGCAGGACTCCCTCTACCAATCTGACGCTTTTACTTTAGTACAACTGCTCAGGTGCACACCAGCACTGTCAATGTTTCCATCTCAGAGGAGAGGTGGAGGAGAAACATGACGGCAACACATAGTGAAACTTTTTTGACCGTGTGTTAGATTGATAGGACAAGACGGTAGAGATGGTAACCATGGTAAACACATGCTAAACATCAATATGTTGGAGGCAACGATTAATAATTTATTAAAAGTCGGCAATTTTGGTAACCCAGATGTTTCATTCAAGCAAAGAAATCAAACATTTGCTGGTCCCGATCTTCTTAAATGTAAAGATTTGCTGCTTTTCTATTAATGACTGTAAATGAAGAGTCTGTGGGTTTGTGGACTGTTGGTTCAGAAAAAAAAGAAAAAAAAACAGCAATTTGAAGATGTCACTTTGGGCTCTGGAAAATTTGAGATGAGCTTTTTCCTCATTTTCTTTATTCTATGTAGAAATTATTATTTATTGTGAATTGCTAATTACGATAAAGCATCATCATTGTGGGCTCATTAGCATGCTAGTGTTAGCATTTAATCCTGACTCGTGTTTCTTGGTACACAGAGCAGCTTGTGTGTGTGTGTGTGTGTGTGTGTGTGTGTGTGTGCGTGTGTGCGTGTGTGTTTGTGTTATCCAGGGAAAAAAGGCCTCTATTCTGCTGCCGTCTCATCCTCCAGCGTGGACAGTAACACTGATAGCATTTTTAAAGATATAATGACCACATACTTTGAATTCAGGGAGCATCTCAGTACACGCTGGTGACAGCAGCAGTGTTTTCTTTTTTCAAACCGAGAGTGCTTTCTTGGTAGTTGACCCTAATCCTCATCCACAGGAAGTGCTGCCTCGGTCTGAGGTCAGCTCTGAAGGGGAAATCCCTGCACACCCTCACACGCTGTCCAACTTATAATTAGATGTTCGTTGTGAATACATTAAACTTCTTAAATATGGTCTTTGACTTATCGATTTTTGGCCCTCTGAACAGCCCTGGAGGTAGTAATTTGCAGCTACTGACTGAATAATTTGTACATCTATGTTTGCTTTTCATTCGACTGGTTGTAGCCTTGCATATCCCTCAAAATGAGTTTGTCAATGCAGGTTTTGCCATGGCTCACAGACTGGGAAGATAAGCCTTAACAATGCTGCTGCTGATTGTACTTTCCATCAGAGTGAGTTAAAAGTTGTTTTCCCGTGTGTGTTTGGGCTAAAACTCTGCCACTTTTGACCATGTTTGTGAGGTGAGGTCACAACAGTTATCATCATTACAGTAACTCGACTACATCACAGGGCAGAGGGCCTCTGGATTTGCTGCTCTGAGAGCTAAGTAGTTTAAGGCTAATCTCCAGGAGGCCAATTGATTGGCCTCACCAGTGGAGCAGCATGTGCAGCTGTCATTATTTATTACTGGTGGAGATTATGGGGAAGGGAACGCGTGGCAGGACGGCAACCAACAACCAACGCATTCCGTGGGAGACCTGGTCGCTCCAGCCATGAAAAGAATCACTTTTAACACCACATGAGCTCCCGGTCTCATCTTCCTCACAGTGTGTCCCGCTGGACGAACCTGTGGTGGTCCGGGGTGACGAGTCGAGGCAGAAAGCTGCTCTCTGTGTTGTTGCCACACACTCTGTCCTGAGCGGAGTGATGCTGCCTGTCGGTAAAAGGCCTTTCTCTGGCACCACGGCAAGTTTTAAAACAAACACTTAAGTTATATAAGTTTAACCTGTGTTGGACTGATTCATCCGTTTGAGTCAGACTGTGATTAATCAAATGAACTGAAGAAATATTAATATTAGAGATTAATCAAAAATTAAGTAAGTCATTAGTGTCAGATGTAATTAGCGGTGGGAAATATGGATAAAATAATTTGTCATGCTGTAAGTGGTCTTTAGCGCCGAAACAATTGGTTCATTAATCTATTACTCAATCAACTGAGAGATAGTGGAAGCTATTTTCATGATTCAGTCATTATGTGAGCAAAAAATCACAATAATGTTGTCTTAGTTCCAACCTCTGATATGTGAAAATAATCAGCTTTTCTTTACTATACAGTATAAGATCATAGATTAGGTTTTGGACATGTAGTTGAACAAAACAAGCAATGTGAATTCTTTTGCCTCGTGCACCTGGAAATTATAAAGGTTTTTATAGATTATTATTATTTTGATCCAGAGAAATGACAGCAATGGAGCCCCATGATGAGCATTTTTAGCTATCAGGTCAGGTAGCTGGGCCCCTAGCTTGGTAATAGTGATTTTGTCGAGCTAAAGCTAAAGGCGACATTTCCATAAGATGTTATATCTTCATACAAATAAATTAACTGCAAGATGTAGCTCTATAGCAAGACAAACAAAAAATCTGACAATACAGAAGTATCTCCTGCCGTACCGCCAGACTACAGAGCAGCTTCTCTCCTCAGGCTATGAGACTCCTCAACTCGTCCTCGGCACCCCGTCATCAAAATGAGTTTTTAAATTTAAGAATTAAGAATACATTTACATTTACAGAAATAACTATCTTTTCTCACTAATTGTCTCTTTTGCTTATGTAGGTCATATAAAAGCATCAGTATTCTAGTTTAAGTTCCCTGCGATACATTTAAACATAATTTCTTGGTATCCAACCTCCTCATTTTTTTCCAGTCTGTTGTAGCTGCTACCTTTGTGTCTGTATGTGTCAGGTTAGTGAATGTCTTTGGCCGCGAATCTGGGAAGCCAAATTAATTATGTTCCCATTAATGCTAATGCACCATATATTAATGACACCCCATATTATCACCGCACTCTCTCAGTTGTCCTCTCTCTTCCTCGCTCTCTCTTGATCTCTCCTGCACATAAGCAACATCACAGTGATTATGTAGATCAGTGTGTCTGCTCCAATATTAGCAAGCTGCTGTTTATGCAGCCAGCGTGGCACATTTACTTACATTTAATTACTGTACCTTGGATATTATTTTTCGACCGGAATGTGTCCCATCTGTTTTGTATCTGATCAGTACGTGGGGGGGTTTGAGGGTTGAGGAAATTATACCTTGCCTGACACTGATCCATCCGAGCCAATACCCAGGCCGCTACTTCAGCAGCTGTTCGGCTGCCTCTTCAACAAACTCTGACATAAATCTGAGATGGTTTGTCTTACAGTCCCCACCGTGTCCACAATTAAATGAAGAAACTGAATATCGAAAAAACAGTCACCCAGGCAATTATAGAGGCGTACACTGCTGCTTACTGTCCCGCAACTGATCTAAAATGTAGATCCTCGGAGGAAGTGTCACGCTCAGTGGAGACGTAAATGATCCTAGTGCGCACTGGCTTGGTTTACTGGGAGGAGGCGAATGAAACTGGAAGGTAGTGCTGCTCAGTTTGGTGTACTGTGACAGACTGTGAATTGGATGTGACTTTTCGGGGTTGCAGTTTTTCCAGCTTGTTATGCAGGGGACTGATGAGGACTTGATTCCATTATGGAAGCGTTTCTGTTTTTCCCCTCATCTTTTGGTTTTGTGGCCTGCGTCAGTCGCTTTGAGATTAATTTAGATTGCTGTTCTCTCATCCAAACCCCATGGTGCATGTGTTGTTTGCACTGATTTTTGATCCTTTAGCAAACACAACTCATGGGGTAAAGTGTCAGATGCAATGATGAAACCTCAGCCTGCAATACTGCTAGAACTGTATTATCCACGAGAAGATCCCTTAGATTCAGCTCTCTGGTGTATCCTGTAATACGACTGTCTGTCCTGAGGATCAGGCCAGGCCTGGTTGGAGCCCACTGACCGTTTAATCAATCCAAATCATTAAGAATTACCTCTCTGACATGTTTTGTATTCAGATTATATATGAAAGGCTTGCCTCCGTCTTGGCCTGACCTTGGGGGAGTTGTCTCTCACAGTTACACTTAATTAATCTCTTAATTAACCTATTGATTGCCTTCACAGTTACAGTGCTCTACAGTATTCACAGCTACATAAGGGAACCGCCGTCTCTTAATTCTGCAGGTGGTTCCCTTTACACAAAGATGACACACAGAGAGAAAGCTGTTGATGGTCTTAATTTTCCTTCAGCTCATTTGAAACATATTCCATAATTAAGTATATGATGTCTTTTTGACCTTGGTGATTACATATATTTTTTGTTTTGCTTGGAGATGTGCACTGATCTAATAAGTTTATAAGTCATACTGATGCCAATACAGTAACATCCTATACCCATCATGTTAATGGAAGATTTCAGGTGTGTAAATCGCCACCACCACTCCTCCTCGTCCAAATGATTTTTTTACATGAATAGATTTCGGAAGTGTCTAATCAACTATGTCAAATATACGATGCTTGACTTCCCCGCTCCTCACAGACTGTATGGGTCATGCACAATAGTCACATATCACAAGACATGTGATGTCAAGTAAGGTAAATTCACTCAAACACATCAATACTACATCTTCTGCTGGATACACAAGGAGAACATGCACAGTTCTCATTGTCCATGACTGATCTATGATAGAAGTCTGTCTGATGGAGCATAATTTTGTCCTATTTTGGAGTTTGTTGCTTGTGAATATCAAACCAGGATACTTTTACTTTTGCCTCCGTACTATCAGGTATCTTTTCATTCGATACCAAATTTTAATACCTAAGGAGTTTTATCTCAACACTGTCAGTGAGCCAAGAAGCATGCAGCATGCTTGTTGTGCCAAGATCTAATAGTGCAGGTGATTGGCTATCTCTGGGCATGCTGGGAAAACACTAGCTTACCCCCAGAGAAGACTTACCATGTGTATGTGTCGTGTACTTTTTTGATATTGGAAAAAAAAATATCGTTCAGGAACTGTTAGGAACTGTTATAGAAGTCAAGGGATTGGTATCGGTTCTGATAGCCCAACCAGTGAGCATATTGCAGGAAACCAAATTATTGCAATGTGACTTTTTTCCAGTATTGTGCAGCCTTACGGTAGATGATTTGAAGATTTCTTACAGTAATTGGCTGCGAGCAAACCATAGAAATAGTTTTTTCCCTAGATCTGAGTACAAATACCTCAGTAGGGTCTAATATTATTTATTCAATGATCAACACTTGATACTTTGCCACGTGATGAAATGCTAATTTAGGCTTAAAATGTTGTACATTTACTAACCGTAATAAAGGAAGTAATTTTGAGGAGCCTTCTACAGTGTTGTTGAAATGACCGTACAGTTTATTAGACCCTTGATTGATTAAAGTATTGAATATCCTGACATCAATTATAACTTAACTAAGTTGTTATATGGAAGTGTAGGATTCATTTTAGTGGGGAAAATAGTTTTTTATGCAATTGTGAAATTCTCTCCTCATGCCATTTCACTTTTTTGTTATATTTCCTACGGTGATATGGTAATAGTGATTTAAAATGTATTATTCAGTTATTCAGTCTGCTTTTATCGAGCTAAACTAAATGTGGAGTTTGTGCCTAATGTGAAGTGACGCATCCTCCCCCCCGAGTGACAGTAATCCCTGGCTCTGGGAAGGGGTGGCGACGGTGAAAAACCAGCATGGGTTCAGAATTTGAAGCGCTCTGAAAGGGATTCAGGCAGCTGAAGGAAAAAAGAGGCCAAATTATTTGGTAATTCCAGCTGCCTTAAAGCCCTCTGTTGCACTCTGCTTATTTTAATGATACTCCAAGTCAGACTCAGACGTGATAGAATTTGTGTCATGTTGCATCAGTGTACGTTAAATACACCGGCATGACTTGTTACTATTTATTTGCAAAAGTGGAGCGTGTTGGCGTGTTTGTTTGAATCTCTGCAGCTGCTTGTTTAGCAGCCGCACTAACGAAGCCGAACCCACGACTATTAGATCTATCTTCTGATTTATGGCGCTCTGACTAACAGTGGGAGGTCCACAGACAAATGCACAGAGCCATGCACTGTTAAGTATTCGGCAGCACAACGGTCACAGCAAGACTCTTAATTATTCTTTATGCAAAATCAATATGTTTTCAGCAGCCCAGACAGGCTGGGAGGAAGGCAGGCAGGGGAAGTGTCCAAGAGAGGAGGAGGAGGAGGAAGGGAGGAGATAAAGAAGGAGGAGGAGGAGGAGATGTAGAAGGAGGAGGAGGCAGCTACCTCGATCTCAGCTTCAACCCCTATTGAATCCAGGGGACATTATTTTCATGGTTGTCCTCTCGGGGCCTGGAGGGCTGGCCCACTGTGACAGAATGACTCTGACAGCTGTGGTATTTTTCATCTGCAGTTCGAGGGAAAAAAAAACAAAACACAAACGAAGCAGGGAAAAAATCTTGATACTTTAAATAACATAATTACTTTGTGTTTCCTATAAACGTAACACTACTTCGGACAGCTATAATTATATTAAAGCTGTCCTAATTATGAACACGGCGCCACAAACATATGCGCGGTCACACGTCCGTATGTGCAGCGAGGGCGTGCAGGTGATTTGACAGGATTATCAGTGGGCTTGCCTCCCTCCGCTGCTCTCTCTTTGTCAGCTTCCCGCTGTAGTCGAGTCACCCTGGGAACCTCTGCAGCACGAGACCTGAATCTCAATGAGCTTTAGCTGCCGCTGACCTCTCTGTCCTACCCTTCCCTTACCGCGCGCACCATACACCTGCTCATGCACCGCAGCACCGCCACGCATGTAAAGATGTCGACATGCGCTGTAGCATACTTAAAATAGCTGGATGTTTTGTTTGTTTTGGTTTTTTTTTGCTTTATTGCGACAGAACCCGTGGGAGTACGGGACAGGCAGTCAGAGCGGTCTTCACATATGTTTTCAATAAGAGCATCGGGAGGATTCGCTGTGGGAACGTATCTGCCTGCCTCTGTAAGCAGTTTTGTAATCTCAGCCCAGCCCTGAGCAGCATTATCAGAGGAGCCACGGCTCACTTAAAAGTGTCCAAAATCATTCCCCTGGGGATTTCCACTGCCGCTGCTTCACATGTACGAAGTTGCAGCGAGAGAAACTGCAGCATCTGAAGTCAGCTTCAAGTCTCCAGAAGTTGCCGTCTTATCAGATGAGCAGCGGAGACAGTCGGATGCAGAAGTGACCTTTTCCCACTTCTGGATTTTTGCCTATTCCCTTCTTTAAATCACACAGTCTCTTTCATCTGTGACCTCGATCAGCTTCCTGTGATGTTGCTGAAAGTCACAGGAGGAAAAAAAACCTCCCGCTGTGAGATGACCACTCCATTATCTTTCAAGGTGTAGCTGAACCACTGGGCTAGCCTGGCTGATATGAAAGTATTGATACACTTTAGTATCGTGATCCTGTATTGATTCTTAACAATATTGGTTTTTAATAGTTTACATGCAAAGATTTGCAGCAGTTTCTGTTAGTTTGTTTCTTTTCTTAATTTGTTTAACCAAAAAAACCTGCAAGAACCCTTTTCTTTTATTTTCTATCAGGAAATATACGGATATATATCATTATCATGATATAAGACTATAATTCATAGATTTTGAATGTTGCTACATCGCTCCTTGTGGGAGCACCACCACAAAATTAAGGAGTACCACTGAAATGTATTTTATTTGAGGGCTTTTATGTGATTTTTATGTTTATTTATTTATTTATTGGTATGGCAGCCATGGCAAAACATAACCAGCAGAAACACTTCATGATGATTTATAAAACAAAAAAAAAAATCACAGGAGGCATATTTGCAAGTCACACAGGTGCTCCTAGCTATAATATTTAGTTGTATTGTCTCAAACTAAGGTCACAAAATGCAACTAGTTGGTCCTGTCTGGAGCCCTGATCAATGATGATTATGATGGCATTGTATTGATACTTTTTGAAAGAACCAATATCTACATCAAGGTATTTGATCAAAATTAACGTGATATTTGATTGTGTTGATTAGTCCTGACATGTATGAAGTGCTTTTGAGCAGATTTCTAAATGTCAAAATATCAATTGTGTATTGCAATATGCCCTAAAAATACTGTGATATTATTTAAAGGCCATATCTTTTGCATGCAGTGGATTGAACTTTATATAATAACAGTTTTCCTAAAATTAGAATTCAATCTATAGCAATGTATGAATTGTAATCTCTGTATCATGGTTTATACCATATTGCCCACAAGTCACCCAATGAGCAAGACAAAAAAAAATGGAATAAAACTTTTAAAGTCCCTTCTTGTTATCCTGTCAAACGATGGCTGACCACTTAGCTTGAAAAACATTACTGCACTGCAACCACCACAACTCTCATATTTAACCAGCCATGATTCCCTTTGTTCTTTCCGTCTATCCAGAGCCTAAAGGCTTTGGCAGTCTTTTCACCACCCATGCCACCCACCCGCCACACTCCCCCGGGAGAAGTTTGGTGTGCGCTGCCCAGCCTGGCTTATTACAAGTGAAGTGGGCCATACCAAAACCTCCTGGAGGGGAACTGTCGGGGGAACACAAGGCTACTTTGCACCTGACCTTTTATGTTTTTTTGGTTGTTGTTTTTTGCTGACAGGAGCTCACTAACAAAAGGTGGGGGTTGGGGAGCGGGTGTGGGTATTTGGTCTACCCTGAAGTGGAAACTCGAACAGACATGTGTGCAGACATCGCTGTCATCTTTATTTAGCCTTCCTCTGTCAGTCGGAGCATGTGGAGGTCAGTGTAGCGATGCGGGCATGCTAGCGCTCATACACATGTAAACAGTAGTAGCATCCCATGAGCCTATGTTCCAACCTAATGAACCCAGACAGACCCTTCCCCGCATGTCTGACCAGGGACTGAGCCCAGTGGAATCAGGATGCATCGGCGCACTCGGGAATTGGCCGCTCCTATGTAAACGAGCTCCAGTGCTTTTATAGATAGAGGTCATAAAATTGCAGATCGTTGACATATTCTTGGCAATGCGGACGGTGAAAGAAGTGTCAGCTGCTGAGCGTGATGTTTCTTTTAGTCTGTAACCTCTCTGCCTGCATGACAATGTTTGAAAAGGGTGAGAAATCAGGTGTCAGCTGCATGTCAGGGTGAACAAGTCACAGCTTCTTCTTTATCTTACTGAGCATGCAGATGTGTAATTTGCTGGAAAGTATCATCAGCTTTACCAGCATCTGCATTTGTGCACAGTTGTCATGGAGGAAGTTTGAATATTTTTCTATCAGTTGTTGTTGTTCATTTTGAGACTAGTTAAGAAAAATATAAAATAATAAAAATTTACTGCAGCTTCTTCGATAATAAGTAAAAATGTTTAATAATAGAATTAAAAACCCTCTCTTGCCTTCAAATCTTCCAGCGGTGTTGCTTCAACTAGCTAAATTTGCTCAAACCTGGTGCCTACAGTACCCACAATGCAACTTAGCCACTGAGTGATATCACTGGAGGCAATTTATCAGATGACATGCAGCTTCCTCTGGAGCCACAAAAGGCTTTATACTATTTCACATATGCAGTAGTACCCCCCGAGACCTGTAAACACATTTTAATGTGTAAAATTAGTGGAGTTACCCTTTAAATGTTAAATGTTTAGGCTTTAACGTTGTAACTTTGCAACTTGTTAGCACGCTGAAACACATCTGCTCGTCTGGCTGCAAACCCTGAGTATTGTGTTTGAGGTCTGGCAGTCACATTTGGCAACAATTACAAGCTATCAATAAAGTGTACTATTGTGTGATCTCTGATGTGTTAAGAGAGCACCGAAGACGCCCTGACCAGACATTGTGGCTGCACTGATTACTGCCAAGATGCCGTTACATAAACAGACAATAGGTGTTAATCACTGGAGACATCTTTGACCTGTGACAGTAGGAATGCAGAGGTATAAATAATCAAATTCACAATGGCTGAATTCCATTTAGCTGCTTCAGTTTCAGGGTCCTGGCGTTCTGCATGTTGGCTCACTGTCGCACTGTCATGGCTCCTGGGACAGAACAGAACCATCATTTATGTTATGAGTCACATCTGTGCTTTCCCTGCTGTGACGAGTCCGAATGTATGATGCAAAAAAAGGTAGATGAATACATAAAATGTAAAAAAAGATCACTATACACACCACTATCCTCATACTTTTGGTTCTGGCTTGGCCCTTTGGTTCAAGTTTAAGGAGAACCTTAGACAAGCTACTTGAAATATTGAAATAGCAGTGTGTCTTCAGCTTTGTGATAGTTTGAGAAATTCCTTTTCCTTTTTGAACCAAAACTATAAAGTAACAGACTCCCCAGTTTGAATTGGAACCACTTGACCGGTTTGCACCGAGCCCTGACATCAGTGCTTTGGGATGAGCTACAATGCCGACTGTGAGCCAGGTCTTATCACACAACACTTATGCTCTTGTGGCTGATTTGGAGCAAATCCCTGCTGCCTGAGTCCAAAATATTGTGGAAAAGTCTTCCTAGAGGAGGACAGGCTGTTAGATAAAGCCCACAGTTTTGGAAAGAGATGTTTAACAACGTTTGAGTGTCCACCAAAGTGTAAACCCAACATGACGTCACCTACAGTATTGAATTGAAGGCCACTGTTTTGAAGCCTCGGCAGTCGTATCACAGTCGCTGGACTAGACTAATGTTAGCATTCAACTACTTCCTAGCTAACATTATCGCCTGATTATATCCAATGTGTTTCACATCCAGGCTTAAACGAATGTGTCCAAGACGTGTGTTGATATTTTAGAATTAATTTACGCCTCTCCAATTGCATCATGTAATTATCAAATGGTTACATTAGCTAGGAAAGGATTGAATTCTAATATTAGCGTTAGCTAATGGGTTATCATAAATGTCGTTTGACCTTGAAATATGAATTAATGTCCTTTCGGGCTGTCTTTATAGTTGCTGCTATTGCGACGCTGTGAAACAATAAGAATTTGTCAGATTCCACACTAGAAACACAGCGTAGGCTAAAAGATTTGAGCTTCCCACCCTCAGAGTGAATTCAATGGCTACTGATGACCACTACTAATTTTCAGACCCGGAAGCTCTGATAATGTTTTATACATTCAATTGTGTCGACATACTATTTTGGTGTACACTGAAGTGGGTGTTGTGCCTAGATGACCGCCTCCTGGTGACATTGTACTCTTAAACATGCTGAGATTGGCGAAACAGATGCCAGTGTTTCCACCTTTCCCATGTAGTGTAACATATTCTGGTCTTTAATCACACGAGATGACCGGACTTCAGTTGTGTAAGACGTTGCATTCAGTCCAGATTGCATCATTATATTGTAGCAGTTGGACCTCAGAGTGAAGAGCGTGTCACATAGTGTCCTCTGAGTGCGTGCGTCATGACGGCAGTCAATCTGTGCGCCTTGTGCTTCATTAAGGACAGTGCTGTTATTGTGCCGGCTGCAGCGGTGTCAAGTGGCAGCTCCATAACTCTGGCCTGCAACAGCTGCATTTAATCAAGCGCTGCCTGGCTCTAATCAGCCTCTGCCTTACCCATCTCTGCTTGGCTCGTGGTCATTTTACACTGACAGCAGATTTATACATCTGGAAATGAGAGTGCTCCAGTGAGAACGAAACACTCCTCGGCCTCCACCGTGTTCAGCTCGATTTTCTCTGCTTTTTCTTGCTCCTGCAGCCTCCGCAGAGCACATTTGTTGTAATCGGTGCAGGAAAAAAAAAAAAAAAAGGAGACACAGGAATTCATTCAGGGGTTGCTTCGGCTGCTGGTTGCAGCAGTCTATTAGGAAGCGGTGTGTGCGTGCGTGCGCATGTATGTGTGTGTGTGTGGAAGGCTGTGTTCTTGGCTGATGGCCTCTTCCCCCTCCAGCCTCCTCGTGGCTTCCCTCATCAGTGCCTTCACCATATGGAAACAGCTGGTCCTCGGTGGTAGGATGCCCTCTGCACTGCGTGAGGCAGCCTGGAGAGAGATGGTGGTGCTACACACAGGAAGGACAGATAGACACAGGGAGGAGCTGTGAGGGAGGGTGGGAGGCTTGTTTGGTGGAAGATTATGGATTCAGTTGTGAAAGTGTAAACCCCTCTCACTAAGCTGGCGGAGCTTAAGTTTTTTATTCTCTAAGCATTAATGGGAACACAGAGAGTGTCATTCTTTGCCTTTGAAACACTACATCGATTTACAGGCTGGCAAACGACTTTATTGTTGGATGAAAAGAGGATGTCAACACAGTTCAGGGAATTCATGTTGTAACTTGCGCCATAGCAACTCACCGTCCTTTTCTGCAGAAATGGAGTAGAAACTGCTTCCTTCAGACGCAGCCCTGGATCGTTATCCAGCCCAGCGGCAACTGACTCTATAAACAATCTCATTCTGTGGCTCATTCTGGCGCAAACCAGTCACGAGGAGTCAGCCAAGCAGAAAGACAAGCTCTGTGTCTCTGTAGGGTGTCCATAACCGAACAAGTGTTTCCGTGGAAATCCCTGACATTTATTTGACCTTGCATGGGAACGTTCCCCCCCGTCTCCAAAGATATGGAGACATTTTGAGGTTTGCGTGCTGAGTATTTGTAGGAAAGTGGGCGGTTAGGTTAGTCTTCAAAAGTGTTTATGTGTACTGTGTGGGGTGAGTGAGGACAGAGATGGTTCAGGGGGACTCTTTATCCCGTCCTGATACTGTATCAGCCTCAAAGGCTTCTGGTCCGTCATCGGTGACAGCAGTGACACTGAAAACACAGATCAAAGGCGGTGTCCAGCCCCCCGTAGCTGCAGTAGCTTTCTGTGGCCAGCTGAGCTTTTGAATGCCAGGCTCGTGGAAGGAGGGAGAATAGCAGAGGTTGCTGTTGTCCAGTTAGGTGACATTAACTTCCACAGGGTTTGACAGCTCTACAAAGCACTCAGCCTTTTGTTTGTCACTGCTCTTTTGTCCCAAAGTCTTATCATTAGGGTCTCCTGAAGTTTAGATGTCCCCTCGTTTTTTAACAAGACTGTAAAATGTCACTCGGATCGAATTGCCGAGAACAACACCCAGAGAAGTGTTATTTTAACCCGAGTCCTTTTGTTGTTTTTTTCCCCCCTCCTGTTCACAGCAAAAAGCCTCGGGCAAGGTGCTGTTCGACCTGGTGTGCTCCCACATGAACCTCATTGAGGGGGACTACTTTGGCTTGGAGTTTCAGAACCATCAAAAGATGATGGTGAGTGAGGAGAAAGGTGAAAGTGAAAAAGGAGTTTCTTCTTACAAAGCTGGCTACTTAGTAATGTGTTGTTGTTTTTTTCATCTTTTTTTCCACAGGTTTGGTTAGACCATATCAAGCCCATTATCAAGCAGCTCAGACGTAAGTTGATTTTTCAAATGTTTTTCTTTCAAGGCATCTTTTTCTTTGAATGTGTCACTGTTTTTTTTCTGGAAAATGTTACCACTGTGTGATTCTCACTACAAGGAGAAAACAGATTTGGTATTTTCTTCCAAGGCAAATAGGAGATCCACACTCACCTAGCTAAAACGAATGCAGTCTTGTAAAAACTGTCTGCTGTAAATCCTCTTTTCATGAAGGTTATAATTAAGTTATAATATTTCCCAACATCTGATATCTGATATCTACCCTGATGTTCAGTTTTGGAGCCGACCTGTTTTTGAGAGGTGTTGATTCAACCTCATGGTTATTCTGGCAAAGGCAGCTTGTGGTGCCGTTAAATTACGATACATCATACTAAGAGAAGAGTCTTGTACTAATTGACAACTCATTTATATTAATGAGGGAAGCGGTAATAACATTGATACCTCGGTGCTGCTATACAATTCAGCAGCCCCACAGACATCCTCTTAAACGATCAGCATTTAAAAGAAACACCTGTGATACATCGCGGCCTTCACAGACGTAGGATTTATCTCACAACTGAGCATGCAACCCTCATGGGGCGTTCGTCCAATCAGGTGCAGCCGGTACGTTTTTGCGTGGTTGTGGGGGGTTTGGCCTCTGTTGGTCAAGCGTGCAGTTTTATGTGGCTGTAGCACTTAGTTCTGGCACACTCGCACTGAGCCAATGGTGTAGTTGAAAAGTGTTTCATAGTGAGCGCATGTCAGAGTAAAAAAAATCACAAAAGGAAAAACGCAGACCGGTTTCAACCCACACTGGGTTTTCCTCAGGACGTGACTGGAAAGAGGAGTTAAGAATTAGTAGAATTAGTTAGAATTAGTGGCCAGGAAGCTGAACCTCACCAGCATGTCACACAATAAATAGATCACAGATAAAATATGTGGAAGTGCAGAGGTGGTTGTGTCTATTGAAATAATAAAGATGGTAAGACTGAAAAAAGTAACATCAATACACCAACAACAATGAAAGTACGGAGCCACTTTACAAAAATGGTCTCAAATTTGTTTCCTTATTAAGATCTTGATACTCCAAAGCATCACATTTAAAAATCCAATAAGAGCCTGTCTGAAGTAATTTATCGAGATGATGGCCTCCTTTAATAGACTGCTCCACAGACTCAGTGCCCTTTTCAAAAGGCCGTTGTTGCCATTATGACAATTACGAAAAGAGCGTGCCATAGGCTGATCTATCTTGTGCTGTCACAAAACTCATCGATCCCGCACAGGGCCGAAGCACACGATCCTGAGGTTTGCTGTGAAGTTCTTCCCTCCGGACCACGCCCAGCTGCTGGAGGAGCTAACAAGGTGAGCTCGTCTTTCCACGAAATTAAACTCCTTTTTATCTCTGCACCACACACACCTTCCAGCTGACACTGAAGTATGTATTTATATATGGTTTCTCGGTGTGCACATAATCGACTTCAGCTGTGAACGAAAGCGATTATAGAAGCATAAATGAAACATGTGCCCTGGTTCCCAAAAGATTTATTCCCTCCTCAGCTGTGCAATTCACATGTCATGGCTGCCATGTTTCTGATTTAGCCCTCGGGAGATTAGCGTGGCGCTAATGATTTTCTCGTTTCTCTCTCCTCATTGTGGAGCAGGCTCATGACTTGCATGTTTCCACTGTGGGGAAACAGTACGTGTACAGAAAGTAATGACCCTCTGACACGTCTGTGTATGTACTGTTCAGCTGAGAAACCACATATAGAATTTCATTTCAAATTAGATGTTCTTTATATTGACATACAACACAATCATGCAGTGCAACAGAAATAACTGGAATTAATTTGAATGTGTTAATTTTCCAGCACACAAAATCTGTCTCTTTAATATTACATATTACATACATAGTTTTAAAGAAGACATATTATGCTCATTTACAGGTTCATAGTTTTATTTGGAGTTACTACTAGGTTAAGTTTACATGCTATAATGCTCAAAAACACATTTGTTTGCTCATACTGTCCAGTGCTGCAGCACTGCACTCCCCCTCTAATGAAACTCCTGCCTCCTCATTCATAGATGCCATCCACCTAAATAGTTTATTTTCATCAAGATTCATGCATTATTAAAAAAGATAAACAAAAATGTTGAAAAACGCTCTATGTTGCACTGTCGCTGTATCAGTCCCTCTATCTGGATGTGTTTATGGGGTCTATTCTGGGTCGAGACACGTCCTTCATCCAAGTTTTGCAGAAAGCTGTTCAGTAGATTTCTTGTAATCCTGCTGACAAACCAACCATCCAACAAACAGACTGAAACAAAAAAAAGAAAACTCATTGGCGAGGTAATAACTATTATACCTAATTCTTACTGTTTAAACAATTATTATATCTTCTGATAAGACTACAATGAATCCTCCTCTGGCTTGCCTCCAAGAAAAGTGTAACACAGTGTAACACAGGAGAGTCAGTAAATCTTATATAAATGACGTCACTCAACTTACTAATCACTGAACCCAAAATGTGGCACCTGGCCCAACTTCCTTTGGAAGTCTTGTGTAACATTAAAAGAGCCAGGATGGGTAGAATTCGATCAGAAACGATGATTTTCGTGTGATCTCGCTCCTGCGCTACAAACCACACCTGCTGTATTGAATTTGTGAAAACTGTTTGTGTTTGCTTCCAGGTACCTGTTTGCCCTCCAGATCAAGCAGGATGTTTCCATTGGACGTCTGACCTGCAACGACAGCAGCGCCGCGCTGATGGTCTCCCACATTATCCAGTGTAGGTTCCTCACGGCTGCTTCCTCATTTAGCTCAAGACACCAAAGAGTTGATTGATCAGATTACTCTCTTTGAAGACACGTTATGCTTTTCTCCCACAGAGCTTATCATCCAACATTGTCATATAGCACACTGCACAGCATTGCAAATTGATTATCCGCGTGTTGCTATGGATACCTTTCAGTCGGAACATAATCTTGCGGGACTTGCGTCAGAACAGCCACACAAACATCAAGGTGCCATGCCAGGAAATACTGAGCCTATACATAACTTGACATTTTTGAGCCACAGTCTGTCACACAAGCAATCAAAGACCACATGCAGGGTGATGGAGATCAGATCAGTCTGTGTGTTTTTTACCAGAAGAATACTATTCAAAGTAATATCATAGAGTTCATAGAACTGCAGAATCTGTGCCAAGAAGCATTTTAGCTATTTTGGAGGCCTAATATGACAGTTCTTGGGCTTTTTCCTTTGGCACTCTTGACCTCGCTGCATTAAAGAGTCTCTGAAGAACTTCTGTGTTGTGCTGAAAGCTGGTTGTTAGTGTAGAAAAGGAGTCCACCAACACAAAACAACATTAGCTTCTGTTGTTCTCTGTTAGCGCAGTGGAGACAAGCCACTCAAGGAACATGCATAAAGTCACATCCTTTGGACTGTCGCTGTAAATCCGACCTGTGTCCTCCACAGAGAAATCAACAGTCCAGGAGCATTAAACTTCAACAAATCGTCCACGTGCTTGTATAGTCAACTGAGAGAGACGGCGAAGGTCTCATACGGCCAATAAAAATGTGATTAATACATGCAATTTGCTCCAAATTTTAACACGGAGCCCCTATAAACCCTTTAAACGGGATGTGATGACATCAAATGGGCTTTATTATAAATCAGGGACGATTGGAAGCTTCCCTTTCTTTTAGATACATTTCGTCATTAATCATGTCTTTCAAGCAACAGCCTGAAAATCAACGATAAGTGGCTGGCTGCTCACAATAGTTGGCCACTAACAACGGTTACACAGTGCAACGGTAAACTGTATCAAAGAGGGAGCTGCTTTTAAACGTCACAGACTCGAGACAAGCTCATCATCAGTAAATCAGTATATCCAAACCTTCAAGTGGGTCGTCCTGTCGTGATGGAGGTGCAAATCCCTGCCACATTTGTGTGAATCAGTCGAGCCAAGCCAGCACATAGAAGTGAGCTTTTAAAGGAGACATATTGTGTTCATTTTCAGGTTCTACCAGAATATGTTTACATGCTTTAATGCTCAAAGAACATATACGTTTTGTCACAGTGTCCAGTGCTGCAGCACTGTATTCCCCCTCTGAAACACTCTGTTTTAGCTCTCCTCCTGAATACCCAGTCTGCTCTGATTGGTCAGCTCACACATGCCTGACCCTGCTTACAACAACAGAGCAGCTGTGCAAAATCAATTCTTATGCGCCAAACAAGCCCCTATGCCTAAATAATGACATTTGGTGTAGTGTGATGTCACAAAGTCACAGAATTAAAGGCGACACGGCCCAAGAGGCATTTCAGGAGCAGGGTTTTCTGTGGGAAATGGGAGTTTCTGGCGGTGTGGAAATTTTTAATTTTCAAGACCTTTAAATGCACAGGACCCTGCAGTTTATAAAACACTGAAAGGAAGGGAAAGACAACAAATAAAAAGCATAATAGGTCTCCTTGAGTGTTGGTTTCTCCTTTAAATGTGTCACTTCTCTTTATTCTGTAGCAAGTATTTCTTCAATAACACAGCCTTTCTTCTTTATAGCTGAGATTGGGGACTTTGAGGAGAGCCAGTGCCGGTCACACCTCCTCAACAACAACTACATCCCAGATC
Organism: Sparus aurata; assembly: GCF_900880675.1. NCBI lineage: Eukaryota > Metazoa > Chordata > Actinopteri > Spariformes > Sparidae > Sparus > Sparus aurata. The sequence continues at coordinate 17,922,038 of NC_044195.1, forward strand.
AGATGCCCCTGATTGACAAGATCATGGAGTTTCACTCAAAGAATATGTGAGTTTCTGGAGCACAATCTTAAAATGAAGGATTTCTTTGATCCAGTTATTTCCTCTTAGCTCTGTGTAAGTTCTATAAAGCTGTGGTTGAACAACACTTGAACAGGAAAAGTTGTTTCAGAGCTCGGCATGTCCCAGGGGGAGGTTTTATTACACAGGTGACACATTCAGGAAATCAACCATCGAATAAATGGGTTCTTTCACAAGAGCGCTCTGTCGAGTTCTTCATCATGTATTGACTCAGAGAAGCTCGTCTTTGTGATAGGTTTTACAACTTCTGGACTGTCGTGCAAAATATTAAATCTGCTGCTCTAGCAACAAAAGACTGCTAAAATCTTCCTGCAGCCCAACGAATGACTCACACAACTGCTGGCCGCTGGGTTAGTAGGTTAAAAGTCCAGATTCTCCTGAAGCCGTCTGTCTGAAGTGAAGCTGGTTATTGAGCTTGGCTCTTTTTTCCCCAGTACTTCTACTTGCATCAGCTGCTGGTTTAGGACCGGTATACAGCTGGGAGTATATTACTGGAAACCTGCCAGATCTCCTCCTGCCTTCCTCCCTCAAAATGTCCTCATCAGTGAACAAATTTGAATATGAACTCTGCCAACCCCTCTCTCACCTCCACGTTGCAGCGGACCGTGCCAGAGATGGACACACAGTGGGCGTCTGCCACATGAAAGGAGTGCCATTAGATTTGACTGCTCTTTTTTTCCTTAGTTGATAACTGCAGTTCTTCTGGCAGCAAGCCACGGAGAGTTAAATCTCTTATTAAGTACCACACACAGGAAACAGGAAGGCTTATCTGCTGATAAGAATTAGGAAAGTTAGTTAGCATTTTGCAACCGCTCCCTAACCTTCCACCGCGGCTCCAAAAAGTCTGATAAACATTAAAAACCTGGATCCACTCGGACTCGGTCTTTTCACCTCAATTAGTGAGACACACAGCCAAGACGATAAGATGGGATTTAATGCATTTGTCCAAAAAAGACAGTTTGCACTTCTTAAGTCGGAGTGTTAACACCTGGAGGTAGGATTAGACTTTTTAATTTGGCGTCCTAATTCACCCTCCCATACAAATGTTGTTTTATGCCAATACACAGATTTACAGATAAGGTCGCTTTTATTTAGTTTCAAAATTGTTCTTAATGTCAACAAATCTCATGAAAAGTCCAAATCCAATAATGAGCCAGTGTATCACTCAGTACTTCCTGACTTCCCTGCCCTTTCTGTGGCTCACAGCCAAAAGCCCAGTTATTTCTCGATGTAAATCTTTAAGACCCCATCGTAAAAATGATCTTTTTTTTTGTAAAAAGGCCTTGTCATTTCCTAAAACAGTTGGACACTGTACTTTATAGCAAATGTGAGTCACGATTAAATAGTGCATTTGTTAAGTGACTATTTTCAGCTGTTGATTAATTCACATTTGGCCCTCAAGAGAGTTTTTAAAGCAAAGTCGCTTGTTTGTGTGTGTTTTAAAATGTTTAATTAAGGTAGATGACACAATTTGATGAATTATATCCGGCTTTGGGGATCGTCATGAATACAGATGAAAATTTGAAATACTGCCGTCCTCATTCTTTATCTCGGTACTGTTGTGTTTTGCGTCACCAGAGGTCAAACACCAGCAGAATCAGATTATCAGTTACTAGAGGTGGCGCGCCGGTTGGAGATGTACGGGATTCGCCTCCACCCTGCCAAGGATCGTGAGGGCACGAGGCTAAGCCTGGCTGTTGCGCACACTGGCGTCCTGGTGTTTCAGGTTTGTAGGTCAACGCTTGCTGTGTTTAATGATGGTTTGTGTAAGACGTCTTTGGCATGATACAGATGTGATTAGGAAAACTTTGTAGGTGTTCGTGTGTGCTTTAGTAAGGTCAGTTTGAGGATTAAAAAAAATGAATGAATATTTAAAGTAAAAGTTCACATTGAAATAAAAAATATGCGTTTTTTCTCTTACCTGTAGACCTATTAAATCCATCTATATTATTTTGGTGTGAGTCACAGAGTTTTTGAGATATTGGCCATGAAAATGTCTACCTTCTCTGTTATATAATGGATAATAGATGGCACCTGGCCAGTGGTGCTCAAAGCAGCAAAAAAAAGTGAAAAGTCCAACATTGTTGTGAGCAGTTTCACAAGGGAGCTATTTTCTCACTGTATCATGGCACAGAAGGAATTGGCATCTACATGCGCATGAGAGGCTGTTGTAAACATTAACAGCATCATCCTTTACCAAGTTAGCTTAGTTAGCTAGCTTGTCACTGTCCATGAGGAGATGCACGCTTCCATCTGTGTGGTAATGCGAACGAAAAGTAATTCCTTGGCAACTCACACTAAAACAATAGATGGTTTAAAAAAAAGCCGTACAGCTAAGAAGGGGAATGAGTATTTTTGATTTTGAGGCGAACTGCCCCTTTAAGATTGAGCTATAAAGGTTCATTTGTTTTCCGTCACTGCAGGGACACACAAAGATTAACGCCTTCAACTGGTCTAAAGTGCGCAAGCTGAGCTTCAAGAGGAAACGCTTCCTCATCAAGCTGAGGCCAGACCTAAATGTGAGTCCCTGAATCACGCTGACAGGTATAAACCCCATCAGTGTGTGGTGCTTGAGGTGTGTTTTTACGTGTCCCCCCAGAGTTCATATCAGGACACTCTGGAGTTTCTGATGGGCAGCAGAGACTGCTGTAAAGTCTTCTGGAAGATCTGTGTCGAGTACCACGCCTTCTTCCGCCTCTTTGAGGAACCTAAGCCCAAACCCAAACCCGTGCTCTTCACACGAGGCTCCTCCTTCAGATTCAGGTCAGAGAGAGTTTGTAACATGAAGCTGCTCTCCGTCTATCAGGACTGCAGCGTCTCCCCGTCCCTTAACAGTCCGACCCGGCTCTCCCAGAATAGCTCATTATCATCTCTCCTGTACTTGTCTCTGCAGCGGTCGCACACAGAAGCAGGTGATGGATTACGTGAAGGAGTCCGAGTTTAAAAAGATCCCGTTTGAAAGGTAAAGGCTGCAGACACGAATGATACATTTGGTCTAGGCGAGGGGTGCTCGGAGTGTATAACACTGACCTTCAACATCCTGTCTGCCCAGGAAACACAGCCGGGTCCAACACAACAGCCGCCTGTCACCGTTGCCTTCTCCACGCCACCATGAAGTGCCAACAGAAGTGAGTGTCTCCGTTTTACAAATGGCATTTAGCCGCACCTTAGCAATCTCATCCTGGTCATTATATTGTGCTTCCGTTAAGCCTCAGTGGTAACAAGTCAAGTTTTCTTCCAGTTACTCAACATTGAATGTTTCTCACCAAAGACTATTGAGTTTTTCTAATATTTTAAAACCTGCAATGTTCAATACTTTTTTGTGATTTTTTGTTGTGCCCTTTTTTTAATTGCACCCTCATCCTGCACGTAATATTTTGCTATTCAGTAGGAATTCATTACAACTACATTTTGAGGTCTTGGATAAAATAGTGCCAGGATGCATCAAATTTGATACAAAAATACAGTTTCAGCAACTCCCCATGATTCACCCAATGCTGTGGACACTCACCATGACAGCTGGAATGAGTATTGTGACACCGCTGTGCACATATGCATGTTCCTGTGCAACAAACCCTTTCATCAAAACAATGCAACATGACCCCACAGGTGGTCAAAAACTCTGCAGGCTTCCATCAAGTCAGACAGAATTAATTCAGATCACCAGCTTGTAGATATTAATTATAATCAAATCAAACGTAGGCATGAATAAAATTAACTCCTCAGTAATTATCTGCCTCTTTCTCTTTCTGTCAGATTGGTGCTCCCGGAATAGACTCTCCTCCCCGACGCCATTGGAAAGAGTCGGCGTTGGTGAGCGCAGAAGACCCGTCATGCTCGAGGATAACAAGGGCAAGCCCGTCTCATCAGAGAAACGGCCATGATGACAGAAAGGGCTCCGTGTCCAGGACGGAGGACAGACGAGGCTCAACAAGACAGACCCATCCAGAACATCTGAGTACAGGTCCAACATCTCTGTCTCCCAGAGGCAGCTGCTCTTCTGTCCCCTACATTGACTTCAATGCTTTAGATAGTGAATATACTCTGAGCAGGGACCACACTAGAAGATTGAATCAAGGTTCTAGAGAGCAGCTCTGTCGTGGCTCTGGCTCTAGTATAAACGGGCCTCTGCAGGCACAGCAGGCCCAGCAGGAGCACTTTCTTGGTAGGATGCAGTACAGGGAGTCCCCTTCCTCTTCTAGGCAATTGTTCAACATGAGCCACGAGTTGGACAGTTCTTCCAGGCAGTCGTACCAAAAGGTTGACCAGAGTCCTGTCTATAGCAGTATGGCAGACCCAAGTTCGTTTAATAGAGAGAGGCACTGCAGCAGCCCTCTCACAGTCCAGCATGTGAGTTCAAGGAGTGTCGCCCACAGTCCTGCCATGGAGACATACCATCAATCAGCCCATGTCGGGTATGCCGAGCAGAATGGCTACAGCCCCTCCCCTCTTCACTTCGATGAAGGCAGATACTCGCCCATCCCGAGTCGCTCTCTTCACTTACAAAAGCCCTCTAAAGTACCTCACCACTCTGACGCAGACCCAGACCAGGGAGTTTCCTCCCCAGGGCACGGATCACGTCCTGTCCTCGAGTCTCGTCCTGTCCTGTCTCGGGCTGAACGTATGGCCGCTCTGGAGCGCCGCATGGTTGCCAATGGCCTCTCAGCGCCGGGCAGGTCCAGGGCCAGTCTAGGGCATAAGCGCTTGGGGCATGCAGGTGTCACACATGTGGGAGCAGTTCAGATGAACGACTGCACCAACACAAGTGGTTCAGAGTCTAGTGAGTCTGAGGTGGAGACTAGCAGGGGTAACTGCAGCAGCCCCATGTTTGGTAATTCAGTGGAAGCCAATTCCACTTCCCCCATCCCCAGGAACAAGTTTTCCTTTGGCAGCCTCCAGCTGGATGAGGAGGCGGATGAGGACGGGTGCCATGTCTTCAGTGATGAGGATGGCGGACAGATTTTCAGCTGTTAGAGAGGTTCTCCACAGGACAATTTGAAGGGTTTGGTTTGGGTCCAGGTAGTGGAAGAAAAGCAGTGTTCAGTGGGCGACAGATCATTTTCTTTCTATGCCCGGCATCAGCTTTCCTTTTGCAAGTTTTTCACGACTGAGGGAATCCATTCAGAGTTGTCCTGTTTGTCGCATGGAGGAAGTTTTATCTTTCAGCCTCCCGCTTCTTTGATTCTATCAGCACGTCCCTGCAGAAACACACAAGTGCCATGTTAGGATTTAACTCTAACTCTAATTAATAGAAAACTGCCGAGGCTGCGGAGGATTAGTGGCTCTGTTTGTGAGGATGACCACAGGAGAATTCATTGTTCCAGATGCACTTTTTCTCACATTCTTTGCATTCATCAGATGTTGAAGTCTTTAACGGTGTGAGTCGTTGAAAGCTTGTCTCAGATGCCTTATGATCTTCTATAGGTAAGCACAGTTCATTATGATAGACTTTTCTGTTCTCCATCAGACTGATTCATTGGGTAAAATTCTGTGCATTCTTCTGCATTGAACACTTTGAACTCATTATATGTTCATTGGGTAGTCCACAGTGTATAACTGTGGCAGTAATCGTTGAATTTGCAGGCGTTTACTTGGAGTGATCCCGCCGTCTTGTTTGATTTGTTGACGCTCTTGATGCTTCACCTGACTTGCGATTATTGTGAGAGTAGTCAGTTCTGTCCGAAGCACTCCCTGTGGAAACCAATTAATATGCTGCAGATACCAATTTGAACGTCTGATTGGTATTCAGTATTGTTTATGTTTACAGTTGCTTCTGCTCTTTGCCAACTTGAAACAGAATCATCCGTTTGCCTGTCGTGTTTTGTTCACAAAGGCGGCGAGAAAAACAGCAACGGGAGTAAATATGACCGCACAGTATGTTTGTGGATGGTTTCTGACAGTGATGGGTAGCCGCAGCAGTGGTTTGGTCAGGCCGCGGGGAAGGTAAATGTGTGATGCAGTGTTAGTATAGCAACTCCGCAGCTGTTCACGGCTCTTACGCTCACCCTTGACGTTCCCCTCTCTTGACTCATGGTCTTTGGCAGTCATTTGGTATAAACCTACGTCCTCCAACAGCTTTTGTGTCATCAAAAATTCCCGATTTTCCAAAGACTGAAAAGTTCTCAATCTCAGGAAAATTGCACCGCACTTTTATCTCTGGTCACTTTTTTCACTTATTCCATAATGTTTATTTGTTTTGTTTCTTTCTGTCGCATTTCTGTTCTTTCTTTTATTTTCCTTTCCTTTGTTCAATGTAAGCACGTGTCTGTCGGCATGAAACTGTCACATCTTTTTCTGTGTTTTTTCTCCCCCAGCTGTGACTGCATGTTAAACCTGTTCTGTCACTCGCTACAGTCTGTACGGTGGAGAGATTAACCAGTATATGGGTTCCCCTTCTCTGCAGTGATCCAGCTAACGGTTAATTATTCCAGAGCAGATACAACATCAGGTTAAGGATGACAGGAGCTTGGGAATATGCAGCAAAATAGCGGCAGGGTTTAGTAACTGCGTGTGTGTACTCTATGTGTGAAAGGCAGTTTAAGGGCAACACCTCAAAGCTCTGAGTCACTTGGCTCATCCGTCACTGTCGACTGCTGTAGCGGTGCTCCCAGGCATTTTGAGCATTGATGTCAAGCATCTCATCCACAGAGAGATTTTAGTTTGAGTCTATGTGGGCCGGATTGATATCAACTCGTGATTAGCCTTTTAAATTACTGATCTGTTTTGGATTTCAAAATCAGTTGTTAGTTAAAGCAACATATCACTTGTTTCTGCACTATGTAACTTCAGTGAGAGGTAAAATGCTAACATGCAAAGGTTGCCAATTTCTACATAATGTTGCTTTAATTGTTATGGCTCACTCCCAATCGTTTCTATTATTTAACATAAAATAAGACAGCATTACAACCACAATTGGAACCTCTATTCCATCCACAAACCACAGCATCCACAGACCTTTGCTTTATATCGAGCGCCCCTCGTTTTCCCCTTGTTTCCTGTTTGCCTCTCTACCGTCAGCTATTCAATAAAAGTTAATGAAAATGTCCCAACAAAAGAAAGGAGGTTTAAAAAATGTTTTACCACGACTTAAAACAAGAAAAATGACCAGATCAATGTCAAGTTAAAGCAGAATTGTTAGTTATAATGACAAGCAAAGTATGAGCAAGTAATAACTTTCAAAAAGCATGTTTTTAAGAGCGATGTTAAAGAAACATCCTGAATAAATGTGCTGTGCATGCGCCTCCTGACTATTAGCATTGTCAGTACAAACATTAAAAACATGCACTAGCATCATAAGATCTAGGAGAAGACATGGTTTTTGTTAGAGTCACTGGATCACTGCAGTGTGAGGGAGCCCTGCCACAGAAGTGGACTGACTCCCTGCCCTATAAAGACTAAAGTCATTTAGAGCAGATAGCGAACACCAGTCTGCACTTTTGATCATTTAACTCCAAACCATCTAACGTATTGGCTTGGCTCAAAGTCTGAGGTCTGTGGTCGAGACTTGTTTTTTCAACCACTGGTGTCCTTCAGGGTGTGTTTCCGAGGCAGGACTGAAGCGTGCTGCACATTAGGGATGAGCGAGAACGCCGTTAATTGATCCGTAGCTGTACTTGGAATGGGCGGGTCTTTAATCAGATGTGGGTGGTGCTTAAACCACAAGTGGGTGTGGCTTCTCAGAAATTATTAATTAAAGACTGAAATTGATAGATATCGGTCTGAGGCTATTATCCTTATTTTTATTATATTATTATAAAACCATTATAGAACATCCTCAGAATTGAGCTTCTGATTAATATTATGATCAGAAGAGTAAGTAACTAACTATTGACGGATCAGGTTTTTTATAAACTTAAAAGTCCAGTTTGTAAGAATTCCCAACTTTTCAAATAATAATGCTTTTGGGATGGCGGCCGACCTGACCCGCAATCTGAAAACATCAGTATTTGACAAGTTGGGAATGAGACTAAAAAATCTACTTTGTTACAAATTGGACCTTTAAGTTATCAACCCAATGAGGCTTTTCTCTTATCAGAAGCACAGATGTTGACACGTTTTGCTCGTGCTCGTAAAAAGTACATTATCTCTACCAGACACCTGCTCATCCCTACTGCACATCATGCTGTTCTGCCCTGACTGATCTCATATATGTACTCTAATGTACAGGAAGCATTCTCAGTCACTTAACTGTAATTTGATAATTTAGCGTAACTGGAGAATGTGATGTTAGAGCAGATTTTTAAGACTAGGAAATCATGCAGTAAGATTAGGGACTGGATTTTAAAACAGCATTTTAATATAGTGAGTTTCTCTCCGGCTCGCTGTGTCACTGTTACAAGTTAACTCATGTAAAAAAAAAAAAGAAAAAAGAAAAAACTGATTTGTATTCATGGGCTGAATAATGCATATGTTTCCTCATTACCAAGTGACTTTTTCAGTGCAGCAAAAACAAAATCATGAAAGTGTCACGATGCTGTTTATACAAAACCTGAACATTCATAAAGATCTGTTTCATGTTGAATATTAGGTCAGGACTAGAAGACTGCATGAATTCACATTTCTTCTTCCTTTTCTGTCTCTCACTCACGCTGTCCCCTCTAGGCACTCACCTGGCTTTCACCTTTTAATGCTGCTTTTCTTAAGATTTATATTCACTTTCACGATGTATATATGTAATTTTAGAGTCAATAAAGATGACCTTTACGAATTGAGGTTTTCTGAATCTTCTTTTTGAGACCTCGGAAGCTGTTGTCTGGTGCTTGTCGTAGTTATAAGACACTTCCCCCCTCATCCTCCCTGTAGTTCTGTGGTGCCGGTTGGTGAGTGTCTGACATTTCTTTTCCACTCTCTTTGGTAGTGATCTTGTAGATGCCCTCTCTGGTTTCCACTCCTTCCCTCCGTAGAGTAGTGTTTTTCGAGCTTGTTGCAACCACTGGTGTGTGTGTGCGTGTGATCACTGTTGTGTTTGTGTCGACACATCAGAGGACAGCAGAGAGAGAGGTGGGCAAGTTGCAGCTAAAACATAGTAAGTAATCCCAGTGAGATGACACTAAGTAAGCGATTCCTCGTGATGGTCCCGCAGTATGCGTCTTAGCTTGTGTATTGATTGACTGCCAGAGCTGTCTGGACTTTAGAGTGAGTCATGGCTGATATTTCACTTTCTGCAGGCGGATCCCCCGGATAGACTTCCTTAGATTTTTCTGTGTGTCAGAAGAAGACTCTGATCCAGACTCGAACTGTGTTGTAAATACTCCAAATACTTTGCTATAGCCTGGATAGTTTCTCACTGGATGATGATGATGATGATGAATTGATGACACAGTAATGTGTGTTTGCAGGTCTTGGGGAGTACGACTGCATAAGTGAAAAAGCAGCATAAGGCCTTTTGTGGCTCTGGAGGAAGCTGCTTTTAATCTGATAAATTGCCGCCAATGTCACTCAGTGGCAAAGTTGCATTGTGGGTCATTTAGGCACCAGGTTTTGAGAAGCAGTCCACAGGTCTGCATTTACCTCTTGTGACACTGTTGAAGTTGCTATGGACAGTTTAAAAACAAATGACCAGAGCACCTTTTTGCTATTCCATGATTCATCTTTCTTTTCAAAGCCTGGTGCCTACATTACCCACAATACTTAGCCGTTAAGTGACATCACAGGATACAAATGATTAAATTAAATGCAGCTTCCTCGGGTGCCACAAATGGCTTCATACAACTTTATTCACATATGCAGTAGTTCTCCCCAGGACCTGTAAACACACTTTAATGTGTAGAACTGACAGATTGGAGTTACCCTTTAAATGCCTTTGAATTTCTTCTTTTGTTTGGCTGCAAGTAATGATTATTTCATTATCCATTCATCTGCTGTTTATTTTCACAGTTAATCTGTTAATCATTTAGTCTATGAAATGTAAAATAAAATGTGAGTGTGCTTCTCTCAGTCCAAAACCCAAAGGCTCTTTATTTGCTATCATAAATAACAAAGAAAAGCACCAAATCCTCTCATTTAAGAAGCTGACAACAGCAAATATTTAATGTTTTTGCTTGAAAAACAGTTTTCAATGCATTTTCTTTCAGCTGACTAATCGTTTAATCTACTAATAATTGCAGCTCTAGTCGAGCCAACAGCCCAAAATCCAAAGATATTCAGTCTGCAGTAATAGAAAACAGAGAACCGGAGAACATTTGGAGCTTTTGCTTAAAAAAACAACATAAAGGATTATTGGATTTTCAAAATAGGTGTTGCATAATTTTTTGGTCAATCGATTAATAGATTCTATGAGTAATCATCTACTTTTCTGTAACTTTCTATACCCCTGAATTCATATTAATTACCACTACACACCATACTCAATTTGAAGTAGGAATATTAGAATAAGAAAGTGTTTGGCGTTTTACTTTGATATGAATTACTCACTTTTTCTCTCTCTCCCCTTGCTTCGGTTCCTGGATGACCCGGTGCAGGAGTGGGGTCCAACAGCCCTCACCTGTCCGCGTCCTCTGGACACTCCCATGGCATGGTGAACGGTCAGAAGTCACTGGAGCTGTGCAGCCACAGTCCAGACGGCCGACAGCCTTCGCCGCTCACCAGCCCGCTGCTCAACGACGCCTGCAGCGTTCGCACTGACGACGAAGACGAGGTCCGGAGGAAGGTTTGTGATTCAATCTGTGGATCAAACTGTGTTTTAAAGCAACTGTAACATGCTCGAAATAACGTTGGACCTAGATTACCCGTCCTGAATAACTCTCCACAGGGACTGAAGCTGAGCCTTTTTTAGGTTAGAGAAGGAAAACAGCTGATAAAACACCAAACACTTGCTGGTTTTGCCCGTGGTTGGGTATATTTCAACTGTTTCTCCCCTCACAGTCTCCTATCTGTCGCGATTTCTTTGCAGAGGTTCCCCACAGACCGGGCCTACTTCATCGCCAAGGAGCTGCTGACCACAGAGAGGACGTATCTGAAGGACCTGGAGGTGGTGACCGTGGTAAGAAAAGCCAAGTCCGCCCGCCAGCACGCTTGCTCCTCTTGTTTGTTTTCCCCTGAGCTGTCCTCTGGGGAGAAAACATTGATTATTCCGCTTTGCTGCTCGGTTGCAGAGCGCCCGCCAAAACACAGAGTCAGGCAGTGACACAGGGATATTCTGGCAGATGCCATTTCATTTTTTATTCATTCCCAACACTCGCGCTCTGAAACGTATTTATCTGCTTCACTCGAGGCTGTGAATACTAAACTGTGTTTGTGTTTAAGGAGATGGATTTAGCCGCATGTTCTCTATTTCAGTCTGTACTGTTAGATTCCTCTCTGGCTGAGCATGTGGACGGCGCGTCATCCGATAATATCTCAAATGGGCAGAAAACAGGATATTAAAGCTGCGTCAGCGGCAAAGCGAGGAGGATGTTCTTCGGCACACGCATGTCGAGAGAAAGCATCGCTCCTCTTCACCGGTGCTTTTAAAAGCTGCAGCTCTTCTCTTCGAAGCCTTTCACACAACTCATAAATATTTGGGTTGGCTTGTGTCCTCGTTCTTTTTACAGCTGTGCCTGTGTGTGTGTGTGTGTGTGTGTGTGTGTGTGTGTGTGTGTGTGTGTGTGTGTGTGTGTGTGTGTGTGTGTGTGTGTGTGTGTGTGTGTGTGTGTGTGTTGTGTGTGTGCGCGCGCGCTCTCTCTCTCTCTTTTACCCCCTCCTCTTCTTCCCATACACTGGATGGTGCTGCTGTTTGGGGTGAAGTCATCCGAACAACAGCTGGCGCGTTTTCTCAAGCCCTTCTAAGACGCTCACTTCTCTTAAAACTCACTTCTGTTTCCCATCACGTCAGCGGAACGGGGCTGTTTTTCTGTCTCCGCCGTGGCCAGACGTGCCACATGCAACGTTTGACTTCAGTCCGACTAAATGGAACGGCAGTGTTAGGAGTGATTGGCTATTGATTGTTCAATTCAACCTCGGGCAATTAGCGGCTTTAAGAGACATCAAAAGAATAAAGCACAGCAGCAAAAACCACAGAGAAAGGTCTTCTGGCAGCATGCAGGGGCAATCTGCATCAACACAGCATTGATCAGTGTCGCTCCTACAATCTTGAACAGTCCAAGAAACTTTTCACGAAACTGGCTTGAGAGCTGAAAATCAGGATGAAAGAAAAAGCTCCTTACCAAGCTGAATATATAAGTAATGAGAGCAGACAGCTAACTCTGTCAAAGTTGGTGACTCTTGTTGGAAAAGCAGAATGACAGTTTTGGTGAGTTTTATTTTGTTTCGGTTGAGTTTGAATCAAGTTTGTTTTACATTGATCTTGAACGTAAAATTACTGATTTTGTCAGTGGAGTCTGGTGGCCTTGAAGAGAGCAGTAGAACGGCGTACTGTTCGGACAACACTTTAGAAATGATGTCCAGGTGTGAGTCGGGGACAGTCATATCAGCCAACATGGTGCTTTCTACTTCTTTTAGTGAAAGGAATAGGCAAACTTTTGTTTTATGTGTGTGTGTAGAAAAATATCTTTTCACAGTAAACTGTAGCACTCTAAACTGTAAATGTCTGTAGTCAGGGTGAACCGGCAAGCTGTAGCCATGGTAACGACTGGGTGACATGGTAACACAAACTCGCATTAACTGAGTCGGGGTCGGACAGAAAAATGCTTCACGAGCCTCAGTTGGCCTTGTTAACTCAATAATGTAATGTTTCTGTGGCGGTGCAGTATCTTTATGTCTTAATTAAATCAAAAAAATTTTTCCCTGTTGCTTGAGCCCTGTGTGCTTTTGTGTCCTCAGTCTTTCCAGAACGCCGTAGGACAGGACGAGGCGACCCCGGACTCTCTGAAGGACACCGTCTTCTCCTCCTTCGAGCCTCTGCACAAGTTCCACACAGGTTTTCTCAGGGAGGTGGAGCAGCGGCTGGCCCTGTGGTGAGACTCGTTTCACTTCCAGACTCGCTCCAAGTAGACCCTGCAGGGTCGAGACCGTGCCCGGTGCGGTCCGATACATCACAAGCTCCAACCCCCCACTTTTAATGAGTTTTATTGGTATTTAGTCCGAGGGGCCGACCCGGTCTTTAGATGACCTGAGGAGTTATCGTTTCCATGGCGAAACCACCGCGCTGCTCCACAGTCTGGCCTTTTCCTGCCTGTGGGTTTCTGCTGTCTGATCTCCTTAATGATGCTCTGAACACACACACACACACACACACACACACACACACAAAGAGACATGCAGACAGTGATGCATAAAGCCTGTCAGCCTGTCAGAATTAACGACCATTAACTGCACACATATAATTTTTATTTCAAAGCCTGTTTTGGCCACTAGTGATTGTTAGAAGTCTAAAAGTAAAACTGAAAGCAATGTTACCGTCGACTGCTGATGAGAGCCACATACAAATGTGTGTGCAAATGATCCATCACTACATGTGTCTCTTTTATAGCTTTGCATATTCAAATATTATAATACAGATGTGCCTTTGTCATGTCACCGATCGTTATTAGAAAGCTGCCCGTCAAAGATTAAGAATAATCATAATCATGATGATAAGGCGAATGCTGAATTGTACCAGATTAATAAATATTCTGAATGAATCCAGTAATGGCAGCTCATTCCTCATGCGCCCTGTCAGAGGAATGACCCGCTCGAGGGAGACACCTGCTGGTCATGCGCTTTCTCCACGTTTGAAGAGCCCTTACCAACTTCAGTGAGGGTTTTTCTTGCATAAGGTGACACTTATTTGAATAATCAATGAGCTTTAAGTGCTTTTTTTCGCGTCCGGTCAATTAATTCACTGTCTGCAGTGGCTCAATTATATTCGAGAGATAAAAACCTGCTGATGTTAATCTGTTTCAGGGAAGGACGCTCCAATGCTCACATAAAAGGAGACTACCAGCGCATCGGAGACGTCATGCTAAAGAACTTTCAAGGCTTGAAGGTTTATGTCAAACTCTCTGTCAAACTCAAATTCTGTCACTAATTACAGGAATTAATTAATGCTCTCATTACACTTTGTGACCGAATCACAACTTTTTCCACAGCCCTTGACAGCAAACCTGCACAAGCAGTCTGAAGTCCTGCTAGAGCTGGAGAAGGCGTGCAGGTCCTCCCGCAGGTTGGAGGGTCTCTGCCGGGACTTTGAGCTGCAGAAGGTCTGCTACGTCCCCCTGAACGTCTTCATCCTGCGCCCCCTGCACCGCCTCATCCACTACAAGCAGATCCTGGAGCGCCTGTGCAAACACTACCCAGCTACTCACGTGGATTTCAGGGACTGCAGAGGTACTCCGCTCAGGTCGCTGTTTATAGAGACACACTGAGGGTGTTCACATTTGATTTTACCATCTGACCTGAGTGATCCGATCACATGTGGACAGCTTTCAGCCCTTCAGTTCACACCTGGCATTAGATGCGACTTGACACATTTCCTGAGCGATGTCTTCTGATTGGATCTCACTTACCCACTCTATGTGCAAACATACACCCACATCACTGAAACCAACAGATGCATTCTTTACGTTAAGAAAGAAATATCTTCTTATACACTGTTTGCCGAATTAACAAGTAGGCCCAAATAGTTAAGAATGTGTAGAAGACAGCATTTCTGTCTACAACACAGTTTCTCAAAAATGCAACAATCCTCAAATTTAAGTCTTATTTTAAGGGGGTCTGGTAATCTTCTCCACATACGACAAAGAAGAAGCCCATACTGCTGTTTAGCATCATATGTGTCATGTCACACTTCAATTTCTTTCCATTCACTAGCATACATAAATTTTTTTTTTTAAATAAGGTCCCATGGTAGCCCACTGGGAGGGGCTTGACTTCACCTCTCTATACTGTATAGGCTATCATGTGCTGCACAGTGATAGTCCATCTCCAATAATCTTCCCCCTCTGGTTGGTCTGTAGCTGCTCTGGCGGATGTGTCTGAGGTGGTGGAACAGCTCCAGGGGAGTTTAATCAAGATGGAGAACTTCCAGAAGCTTCTCGAGCTGAAGAAGGACTTGATTGGCGTCGACAATCTTGTTGTCCCCAGTCGGGTGAGTTAAAATCCTAAAAGATTTTTCTGATTCAACTTCCAAAACGTCATCTTTTTTAAACATCCTGTGCTCTTTTTTTCTTTTTTGCTTTCTCTCCCTCAGGAGTTCATCAGGTTAGGCTGCCTCAGCAAACTGTCTGGAAAAGGCCTACAGCAACGAATGTTTTTCCTGGTAACGCCCACTCTCTGAGATTAGGTCATATCGCTATTCTAATTGTTTAGTTCAGTGATCTCAGTGGAAAAATGATCACGCTTTTATCCTTTCCAACTGTACATTTCTCAGAAGGTGTTGGCAGATGACAAAAAAATACCACATGTTGCTCAGAACTTTCTTATGGCATGCGAGTGTTTTGCATGTGTGTTTGGTTTTATTGGAGATTGGATAAACAAGGCATTAAAAATGTGGAGGTGCGTGTGTACGATGGAGCTTTGGGTAGATTTTCTAGTCGTTATGACAAGTTGTTTAAGCCGACTGAGAATAATATATTGGATTGTAAACATTTAGTTATGTGATTTAAACAACAACCAACTTGAATTTGGTTGAAATGATTGTTCATTTCCGTTCTCTTTCCCGTTCAGTTCAGCGATGTCATTTTGTACACGAGTCGAGGGATGACGCCGACCAATCAGTTCAAAGTGCACGGGCAGCTGCCGCTCCATGGCATGACAGTAAGCTCGGCGTCTCTCAGTTCAACACAAAGTGCTTCAAACAGGCTGTCACCAGTTTTGTCATTACTGCAAATGAGCCGCCTCAAACAGCTGAACTGCACCCTCTTTCAACGTCTACCCACTAACACACACACACACACACATTGAGGACTACACATGTCCTTCTCCATCACTTCCCTTTCATCATCTCTCTCTTTCTGTCTATTTTGGTCGCTGCTGTCCTAGATTCTGCCGCTCTCTAATGTTTTTTCTGTGTCTCCGTGTTCTCCTCCCAGATCAGAGAGAGTGAAGATGAGTGGGGAGTGCCTCACGCCTTCACGCTGGTCGGAGAGCAGCAGTCGGTGGTGGTGGCAGCAAGGTGAGATCGGTGGCTGTCAGCGCACGAGACGCCTTGTACCTGGACCTGAAATGAATCTAACGTGGCTACGTGTGTGTGTGTGTTGGGGAATTTCATGTGGAGACATTACAGAGTCCTTGTCTGATGCAGCTGAGTTTCTCACAAATTATGGCAAACACATGCACACTGTCCGCAAAGTCCAGTAAATTTCCACTCACTCCCTTTAATTTTAGTTTCATTTTACTCTCCTAAACAAAAAAAAGTCCCTTGTCCAACTGCTGTCCTCCAGAGAAGAGAGGAACTGATGAACTGTTGATAAACTCATCTAGGTCACTTTCAATCATCACTTTGAGCTCAAAGGTTTTAAAATTGAAGAGCAAATCCGTTGTTTTACAATCTGTTTATTCCCTGCTCTTTGACTCTCAGTCTACTACCACTACTACTTTCTGATTGGCAGAGGCAGTACCTGCAGCCTGAGGCTCAGTCCACATGTACATGGGTATTTTTGGGAAATGGTTTTAAAACAAGAACGATCTCCTTCCAGACGAGCGTTTTAGCACTGTTTCAAAAATAATCTTCATCCATGTTCGCACACCTGAAAACACAAATCACCTCACAGAAAGCAGACTTGGAACAAAAACTGAACACTAAAATGCAAAGGAAAAGCTTTGTTGTAAGAAATACCTCTGTATGTGTGGACAGGGCCTGAGAGCACTGCAAAAAGTGCTGCACTTTTCTTAAATACTTAATTTCCCCAAAATTGCTTTCACACAAGCAGCAGTCCGGTTTCCAACTTCAATAACTCATGATAAGGGGTAGGTTTGTGATCACATTTAATCCTTATTTTATTTCATAGGCAGGATTAATTGAGATTGCATTTCTTTTGTAATCCAATGGATTACGTTACTAATTCTAAAAATTGCCTCGTAATTTGTTCCCGTTGAGTGATTATCTTTCAAAGTTATTTGACCCAAACCTGTTTACAGTTGATATATTGATGTTGGAATCGAACCTCATTTAAAGATAAAGTCATAAATTACATGATAATAATTTGTATTAAGTCAAAGTAATCATCAATAAACGTTGTTAATTGTGATAAGAATAATGATATTAATACTGTACATAGCATTTCAATTTTTTTTATTTTTCCTCTTAATTTCTGTTGCTACCGTTTGTTTGTGTCCCCCAATAATAATGTGCTGTCCGCTTGACTGACATCAGGAAAGAGGTTTCACATATTGTCAGAGGGATGCCCTCCATTATTGTTTATTGACTCAACAAAAATAATAAATAACGACTCTCCTGCCTTCAAACTAACATTGTGCTGATCCAGTTTCCGTCAAAGAGCAGATGGTGGCTTTGTGATGTTTTAAGTATCATTGGCAGAACACTTGGACCGACATGGATCCAACTTGTGACTTCCCGCTGTGATGACTGACTGAGGATGCACTTCATTCATTTGTGCATTTTTCTCTCTAGTTCACTCGCAGAGATGGAGAAGTGGATGGAGGACATAAAGGTGGCGATAGAGACGGCAAAAACCAGCAATGGGCCTTCACCCAACCTCCTGACCAGCAACCTGACAGACAACAGTAAGTCACTGCATGAACATACAGCTGAATATGAAATGTTTACTTCAGTTTGTAGTGCTGTTTGACAAAAAGTGGAAATCAACAGAAGATTTACAGTAACTGTCAGGAAATATAACATTTTGAGTAAAAACAACACAGGCTGAAGTCCCAGCTACATAGGACGATGTTTGATTTGTGGATGTACTGACACTGTCTGTGTTTTAGCGCCCCTCTGCCCTCGTCAGCCCGCTCATTGTCTAGCAGTAACAACCTCCTGACTTTCCCAGAATGCCCCGAGGACTCCACGGTGGAGGCGGAGTCTGAGGACGACATTGCGGCGTCGCACACCTCGCTGGAGAGGCCCGCCCCTCACCGTGGTAACACCATGGTGCACGTGTGCTGGCACAGGAACACCAGTGTGTCCATGGTGGACTTTAGCGTAGCTGTGGAGGTACCGGCCCAACCTCAGCACTCAGACCCGCCCCCTCCCCTCCTGCCTCACTGTTTTCTTTCTCTGTGTCTGAGTGTCAGCTGTATCTTAATTCACTTTGATTATCTCTCTGTGAGAACAGTATCCTCCTGCACTGCACTACATCCTGCTGACTATTCCTTACTATGAACGCTTGAGGACATAATTTTTGCTAATGTGGGCTAATGAACAGAAGTGATTTGGTTAATTAGCTAAATAATGAATGAAAAACTCTGGTTCAAGTGCAGAGAACAGTGTACGGGAGTCAAAATACTTATAATGTGTGAAAACTCAGTAAAGCGTCATACAGGCGAAAGGAGCTGCAGATTCTCTGTAGGCTTATAACTGTGATCTGATTCATAATTATAAAACTTCATATAGCTCCTTTAAGTTATTTAAGATCATATATCACTTACACTCAGGTTTGCGAATTAGCAGTCTTCCTTCTAATTGCGGCTACAGCGAGGATACTGTTCTCGTCCTTCTTTTGGCTAACAGTTGCCAGCGTGACGTCCTTATCTGAACTCAAAACTGTGGCTTTCCTGTGTGTTTCTGTTCCTTTTCTCCTCCCCTGGCACTTGAAACCTCTGACCGTCTATAAATAGAGAGAGAGAGCAGTACGTAGATGTGATAAACGTCCTCGGCTCACACTAACAGAACGGATCCTGTTTTGGGACCCTCCGCACCTTGTCTCTGATCTAGTTCTGCTCTTCCTCTGTAGCTGTAACCACGTCCTCTTCACAGCCTTTACCCCGGACACACCGCCGGCCTTCGTGTGTTTTTCCCTGCCACTGCATGCCTGTGTTTCACCTACTCAGTCTCTGTGTTTCTGTCCTTCCCTCCCTGTCTGTTTTTTTTTCTCTTTCTGTCTCTCTCTCTCTTTTCCCCATGCGTCTGTGCGTTCCTCCGTGGTAGAGGACCCTAGTCCAGTCAGTGGGAATAAGGCCCCCCTGGTGGGGCCCCCCAGTGGCCAGGGACCAGTGCCTCTGTCTGTTATCTGCTGGTACCGTGTTCAGAGCCTCTCCTTTAGTGAATCCTGCAGGAGTCTAGAGGTAAAGGAGCCAGGGAGACAGGAGAGGCCCACTTAAACTGCAACATAGGAAGATTAGAATAGGAGTTACTGTGGTGCCTCATACTGTACAGATCAGTGATTACAAAGATCAGTTTTACAAAAACCAAGTTAAATTCGCAATAGAAGCGTTTTTATCATCAAGAGCCAACACACTGCAGTTTCTTCTCAGCTCAGTTTCTTAGTTGTAATTGCCTTGCTTTTTATACTATTACAAGATTATTAAAAAGACGTGCTTAGCAACAGTAGATTGACAGCCTATGTAGAAGCACAAAATAAGTACAGAAGTTGAATGAATAAGGCAACAAATGCCATGAATTTACCAAAACAACAACATGTTAGTCGATCTCTAAACCCTTCCTGACTTCCCGACCCAGTGTCGGTCAGTCAGAGCCAAGCCCGTTTGTTGATTCTGTAGATACAAATCCTCGAAATCAGGTCACACACATGCAATTTCAGTTTTATAAAGAGGCCAAGTAATTTCCCAAAACAGCTGGGCAGTATTATTTTGTACACTTTTCTCAGTCAGGAGTTAATGGTGCATTTGTGGGGGACTTTCTTTAAGCTGCGGATGATTAAATGTTTCATACTCTATAAACAACAGTGGTCATGACCATTGTAATTAAAGAACGTGTCAGTCGGTATGGTTGTTTTTAAGTTAGTTTTCATTTAGTTGTAATAAACAGTTAATATTCCAGGTATTATATTCCAGTATTAGCAAACATAAAAAACATCAATATACTAATGTCCCATTAAATAAACATAAATATCCACAAAATATGTGAACAAACCCAGAAAAGAGGTATTTGTCCACTCCAATATACAGCAGCATTATGTAATAAAGAGATGTTATATTAACTCTAGGACAAGATGACAGTGAAGTCATGTCTGGACAACAACAATGGAGGTCTGTGAAAGTGGAAAACAGACAATACTTCAGTTCAGTGTGGATTATTTCATGGATATTTGTTAACAATTAGACAAATTTAGACTGTCACCAGATTCATCCTTTAATCTCATGAGTCCTAATCCCACATTTACTGACAAAAATCGCAGTGTAGTAGTGTCGAGTACTAGTGGTCTTGTAATGTGTGCAATTTTCTGAAGTTTCCGATTTCAAACTTGCTGTGTTTTTCCTCTCTCTCTAGAATCAGCTGTCAGGAAACTTACTTAGGAAGTTCAAGAACAGCAACGGCTGGCAGAAGCTCTGGGTCGTCTTCACCAACTTCAGCCTGTTCTTCTACAAGTCTCACCAGGTGAGGAACGCTCACTCACGTCTCCGTTCGTCCAGTGAACACATCGCAGCCTCTCCCGCTGTGTTTACCCTCCTCTGGGACTAAAAGCATCACGTCTCAGTGTAGAATCTCAAATCTGTGTGTCATAACCGAGGTTTACAGGCTTTCCCATGTCATCTCACGTCCGGCCCCAGAATATCTCAGTTAGCTGTCTTCGGACTTTAGAATCCGTGAGTTTTACGTTTTCACAAGTCAGTGTGATTGTTTTTTAATCAAACGCGTGTTCAATACAAAACTAGTTTTATTTTTTAAAAAGAGAAGCACAAGATTGATTGTTTATCAGGAACCAATGACTCTACTGTAAATTAAATTAAAGGCTCTTTAATGCTGGCTTGGTAGATTCCTAAACACACAAATCAAAACAAAATAAAATAAAAAAAATCACTACCTGAAATTCGAATGTATTTAACTGATAAGATACTGATAATTTAAAGATTAAACCATTTTCTACTGACTTTTTGGGGCTTCTGACCTCTTACAATAAAGCAGTGTTCAGTTGGAGCTGCTCGCTAAGCTTCAGACGTCTATGAGTTGTTATCGGTTCCGTCAAAGAGACATTTCCCCTCTAAAAACTGTTAGAGGCTCAAAGAGGAAAACCATCATGTTATTCAAAACATTAAAGTTTGAGTATATATAAAAAAAAATGAATACAGATTTGTGTTAAAAAAAAAAAACCTCATTAGCGCAGCACTCGGGGTTTGAGCCCACTAGACTTAACTACCAAACTGTATATGAAGAAGTTAAAACAACCTTAAACTGCTGCTTACACATTATTTTGAATCTTTTAATGTAATATAGAATACTACACCAGTCACAGGGGACAATTTTGTTCCTTGAAGTAAATTTTTATGCAGGACTTTGTATTTGGCTGTGTTCCAACGCCCATATGACAATATTTAGTCAGATAATACATAGTAGGTCAAATACAGCATGCCAAAAATACTAAAACTACCGCATCCAGTGACAGTACGCAAGCCAGCATGCTTTTACTGGCTGTTATGACCCACGACATTAAACATCACATTGACTGAGCTGCACAGAGCACCGACAGGCGACCGCTTGCCTACCTACTGGTGATCAGTCGAAAACAGATGGATAGTAAGGAATTGTTTAAGTAGACAAAATAATCAGAAATATCTTCAATAACAGCACAGGATGAAACAATGAAATTAACAATGACAAAGGAATGTGTAAGTCATTTTACTGTTTGTTCTTGGCGAGGTTGGAGTTGTTTCTGACAGACCAAAGTAAATTTGGATTCAGTGCCAATTGTTTTGTCTTTTTTTCTCTCTCCTCAGGATGATTATCCACTGGCCAGCCTTCCTCTGCTGGGTTACTCAGTCACCATCCCCTCGGAGTCTGAAAACATCCACAAGGACTACGTCTTCAAACTGCATTTCAAGTCCCACGTCTACTATTTCAGATCAGAGAGCGAATACACTTTTGAGAGGTACGGATGCACATTGACTAAACGTATCTGCAGCTTTGTTCATTCCCGGATGTCAGAAAAATTCAAAATTGATTCAAAAAATGTGTTCTGTGCCCGCAGGTGGATGGAGGTCATCCGCAGTGCCACAATCCCCTCCAGTGTCGCTCGTGTCCTGAACAACAAAGAGTCCCATCCTCACTGAAGTCGGCTCACACACACACCGTCTCCCTTGGGAGGCGTCTGCCCCTCCTGTCCCCCCACCACCACCCCCACCCCATGGACTCTCTGCTTTTCTTTTCTACGCATATCTGGGACATTTGTACATGTGTCCATGCACATTTGGTGCTTTTTAATGCTTTAATGGTGACATGTCCGCTGGTTTAGACTGCATCAGAGACTGCATTTTTTGGCATTTTTACCCTCAACTCTGAAACCTCTTTTTAAGGATGTCATTTTATACTGTTTTTCTAATGGTCTGAACCACTTCCTATCTTTCTGGTTTTACATTTTGTCCATTGGTTGTTTTTACAGCAGGAACATGTTGATATAGAAATCCAGCATTCTTTCTTAGATGGTCAAACTGTCACTGCATTGTCATAACCGTTTTTTGGTCTACTTTTTCATTCTATCGAGAAAAAAACAAACAAAACTGCTGCTTTGAAAATGTCCTGCAAACTTCAGTGCCAAAACTGGTTTATATCAACGTCCTGGACTTTTTAATGCTATTTTGTTACATCGGGGATGAGGAGCGTGTCTCCTCTACTGCGTTCCATGAAATTTTAACTCATGTAAAAAACAGGCCACCCTTTAATGGTCAATGCTCTGTTCACATCGGGCCCAGCACAATGTGTTCTTGTTAAAAAAAAAAAAGGTGAAGAAAATATGAAATTATTTTGTTGTATTATTGACGTAAGCCTAGCATTGATCGAAATGTGGCCAGGGGTAGCCACCATCACAGATTGATGCCATTTCAAGTAAAGTAATTATTCTATTCTCTTTGTTGTATGAATATGTCTCAGACTATTTTGCTTTTTTTTTTTTGTAATAACTAAAGTTCCCCTGCAGCTGTATGAGAAAATGTGAGTTTTGATCATAATTATTGTATTATGAAAGTGAGTGTAATTGAAAGCTTTAAAGATTATGTGTGAAACAAAATAGAAACTTTCAGTTCCAAGCGCCGTCGCCCTCACTGAACTAGGCTGCCTCCTGTATACAGATGCCAGATCTTTTTATGGTACTAAATGAATGGAAATATGCATTTGACAGGGTTTTGCAGTGAAGTAAATGAGATGGAAAAAAACCTCAGTTCTGCTATTGAGCTGCAGTGTTTTTTCCAGACAACAGAGAGCTCTTTGGAAATGAAAGCAATAAAAAAAAAAACTTATTCAAACTTAGATTTGTGTTGTTTGTGTTTTTGTTGAAGCACGAGAGGCAGGAGTGATGTTTCCACCAGAGGAAAACATGGTCTTTCGTTTAGTGCGAGGTGGCTCTTCAGTGTGTTTACAGCTTTGACCTACAGGTGGCATCATTGATCAAAATGTTTAGTTCGGTCAAGCGTAACCCCAGTGTGTGTATATTAGGCTATGGTAATACATGTGGAAGCCCTCTACCACCAATGTGATGGAAACAAATTATCCTGAGTCTGTCTGTCTGTTCTTTATTATTTCAAAATAATGACTCTGTTCCAAGTAAATACTTAGTATATCAAAATAGTTACTTGGTATCTTAAATGAATGACTTAATATCTTTAAATAATGATTTAGTATATAGAGTCATGAGTACCACAAAATAATCATTTTGTATGTCAAAATAATAACTAATAACTTAGTATTTTAAGATAAGTTATTTAAGATACTGACCTAGTTTCTCAAAATAATTACAATGTATATAAATTATACCCTACTTGGCATCTCAAAATAATAAACTTGCACCTAAATTAAAAATAGTGACTTATCCCAAAATAATGAGAAACATTCCTGAAATAACAATCTAATTTTTTCAGATGGCAAAGACACAGTTTGTAATAAAACTAATGAAATACAAGACTGTGAAACTACGTACTTCGAAAGACTACACATCCAACAGATGCGTTAGTTACGTCTCCTGTAATACTCACAAAAACCCATAACTGGAACCTTGTAGAACCGGCCCCGTATATTAGCCAGCTAGCTGTCCCTCAACACAACTGCAGCTTGTCACTGTGTTTCTCCTTTTCAAATACTTTTTCAGTGCTGAGGCGATGGCCAAGTTGGCATTGGTGGTAAATAGATCGAGACGATGTAGTTACACCCCTCTGTTGCGCTGCAGAGATATTGATTTAAGTTAGCATGCTAGCCAGCTAGCCCCTAGCCACTTCGCTGGGTCATAGTATGGACCTATAATTAATGGACAGAGAGAGAGAGAGAGAGAGCTCTGTGAAAGCTGCTCTGTGGCACATGACGCAAAAAATGTCCGACTTCCTGGCCAGGGCTCTTCTGAGCGCGTGCACTAGTGGCGTCTGCCAGCTAACTTTCTGTTTAGCGCCCGGCTCACCTGAATAGAGGTAAAATAATGGCGCTGCTGTTTTAGACTTTCCAAATGTTATTGGACCTTATGGCTCAAAAAAATTTATGCACTGTTTTACAGGCACATCTTTCACAATGTAAACTCATGGGAAAAAGTATTTTTGGCCTGCAGTGTATCACATGACGATGTAATTACACAGTTTAGCCTCTACAAAAACTGGCCTCAGAGCCAGAGCAGCTGTTAGTCCTTACCTGCTGATAGCCTACACTGCCCCCTGTTTGCTTGGAGTATGAATTCAACAGGTGGTCAATTCTTATATATTGTACCTTTAAAAAAAAGTATCTCCTCAGGACCAAAGAAAGCACTTTAAATGTTTTTTTTAGTAGTTAGTCTAAGTTGACCTGTTGTTTTAGTTGATGTCAGTGAACCAGCAGGTTAATCATTCGATATCAACCCACCCTGGTCAGGTTGTTCTGTGAAAGTGTTCTCTAGTGGTCCTGAGAGTTGTGATTTTTTAGTGCTAATAGGAAAATATTGATTCAGTCAATGTCACTATAAGTGCACTGTAAAAAAAATTCTGTAGAATTTACGGTAAAATACTGGCAGCTGTGGTTGCCAGAACTTTACCGTAGAAAATACGGTCACAATGTAACTGTAAATTTCACATTAGAGAACTGTTATTTGTTTACGGTAATTTGCTGTAAAAATAACAGTTATCATATAAACCTGTTTACGGTAAATTCTTTTAAAAATAACACATATAATGTAAAACTAATTACAGTCCATCAGTAAAAAAACAAGGTAAAACTGTAAGATATATTACGGTATTTTATTGCAAAGTTCAACTACGGTAAAATACTGGCAGCTGTGGTTGCCAGAATTTCACCGTAAAAAATATGGTACAACACACATGGAATTACAGTTTGTTGGCATAGATTTTACAGTCAGCAAATGCAAATGGTAAATTATAAAGGAAATAACCAATTAAGCCCATTGTAAACCAAAGTACAGACTATAATTGATAAACTTTAAGAACATCTCTTTGCATATACACATTCTCTTTGAAAAACAGAACTTGTCCAGTATACTCACAAGGCAGTGTTGACATCTTCAAAAGACAGTGTGTGTCCATACATATGAAGGATAGTCCATGGTAGAAGAAATAAACGTCATGAAAAAAGGAGCCACTTGCCCTGTGTTGATCAACACTAATGAGTCACTGAGTCCAGACTTGGCTGAAGAGGGCTCTTAACATGGAGATGGTGTTCAAGAAACTGGAACTTAAAGCATTCAGCAGTCACCAGTTCTGCTTGAAGACTCATGTGTTGTCCATCTGGTGTCCACTGTAGACTGGCATGATCCTCTCTGCAGCCAGAAAAAAAGAAACAAAGCAAAGGTTAGATTGATGCAGTGCCTGAGCATGATGCCTACAGAGATAAATTCAGCCTTCTGCTGTTAAACTGAGCTCCAATGAGCTATACATAGAATGAAACCAGTACTCTGGAATATAGTTTTGCAGGTCATCAGGAGTATTTCATTTATTTTATTGTATTAGTGTGAAAAGTAGAAACAGTCACTTTTCAGGACTAAGTGATCATCACTATTTGTTTCACCCTTGTCGAATTGCAGCCTAAATCCTGAATCCTGTCCATAATACTGATTTTTTTTTTTTCTACTGTATGTTTGTATGAAGCTGTTGGCACCGTTCACTTGAGGGAGATCGATTGAGTGTAGTTTGAGTGCTTGCATCTACTCATTTGCTACACTGACATAAACCATAGCTTACCTCTAATTAGCCTTGACAAGACTGGTGTTTGAGTCATTGGGTCCAGACTTGACTGAAGACAGGTGGGACAGAGTCTCATACAGACATGTTACAATGTTAAGGAAACTGGAACTTTGGGCAGGTGTTGTCATCATTCCTGCTTGAAAATTCCCCAGCAGTCGTCAATCAGGTGTTTACTGTGGACTGGCATGAATCTCACTGCAACCAGACAAAGAAAGACAACAAAGAAAACATTGTTAATGATAATAATGATAATTATTATTATATAGCACTTACACTGTTGCAAAGTGCTTCCCGCAACAACAACAACAAAAAACAAAACATTAATTAAAGAAGTTGGAACAGAAAAAAAATTAAATGGTGAATGAAGAGTAGGTTTAAAAAATCTCATAAAAAGGCCATCCTATAAATATGATTTCAGGAGGCGCTTAAAACGGTTAACAGATTTAGCAGATCTAATAGATTGAGAGAGACTGAGGGAGAAACTGTGGAGAGTGACTACAGCTGAAAACACACAATCCTTTGGATTTGACATCGAATCAGTGATTTTGATTTTTTTAAGGATAGTTCCGAGGATTTCCCCTTAAGGAACTCCAGATAACAGGGTAGTAGACATATATGGGAGACATAATTATTGATGTGGCCATGTAAGTATTTGACAGGTATGAAGAAACAAAAACATTTAATGGCAGCACCAGTTCAGAAGCCAATCTATTTAAATGTACTCACTGAAGCTGAGTGCTGATAACGATGACGACGAATCAGAGTACTGGCCATACCGCATTCCTGCAAAGTTGATTGCCTTACATTATCCAGCTGCACCGTGCTGTGGAGAAGGTGAAATTATTTGTTAAAAAATTGTATGTCTAAGGTGTTAAAGGGATCATTCTCACTTGTTATGTTATCTTTGAATTCGCCTAGATCAAGTGTCAATAAATGTTTCCTCCGTAATACATCCAAGTCTCCTTGTATCATCTTTCATTAAGAGTAAACCAGTTTCTCCATTATCAAAGTCTTAACCGACTTGCTACAGAAGTTACAGCTAAACATTTTTCTAGCATTAGCAACGTTAGCTGTAGCTAACGTTAGCGACTTCTCAGAGCCCTTAAGTGACTCTTTTATTCGGCAAAAAGCAGATAGTGACATGTCCAGCAACTTTTAAGATATAGCTACCTGAACTCCTCTGCTTGAAAGTCAACGAATAAGAGCTAACGTGGCTCTGCGGCTAGCTAACGTTAATCAGACAGTCTCAATGAGCTGTGAATGTGCTTACCTGAAGAAGAGACTCTGCTCCTGTGGGCGCCAAGAAATGGCGGTGACCTGAAATTTCAAGCTTCCGTTAACTCGCGGTCCTCTCTCTCTCTCTCTCTCTCTCTCTCTCTCTCTTCTCTGTCTGTCTTGTCTGTCTGTATCTATCTATCTAGCTATCTAGCTGTGTGTCTGTGTGTCTGTCTCTCTGTCACAACAACAAACACTGCTCCTGTGGGCGCGAAGCAATGGCGGTGAACTGAAATTCAAAATTTCTAGCTTCCGTTAACTCAGCGGTCATCTCTCTCTCTCTCTCTCTCGCTCTCTCTCTCTCTCTCTCTCTCTTTCTCTCTCTCTCTCTGTCTTTCTCTGTGTCTCTCTCCTCTATTCAATAAAGCTTTATTGACACGAACAACTACAAACACAACAACGTTTTCATTGTCATGTTTTACATATAATAAAAAAAGGACATGTACAAGAATAAAATAAAAATAGAAATCGTGTTTTCACTATACAAAAGAAAGATATAAAATAAAATATACTATTTTTTTATGGAAGCCCATTTCCGCCACTTGACAAAAATTATGAGATACTTTGACTTAGCTATCTCATAATTTTGACTTAGTATCTCATAATTTTTTTTCATCAAGTGGAGGAAATGGACTTCCATATTATTCAAAAAGGATGTGTTAACAATGCTGCAATAAAACTCTATATGATAAACTCTAACGATTGTTGTAGGCCTATGTTTTCCTGTGGGACAATAAAGTTAATCTTATCTTAATTCACTGTGTTTTGACAACAATACAACATTTATAGTTTTCTATTGCATTAAGTGCTTTGTGTCGGCCCGAACAATGCCCCTTAACTGTGATATAATAAGCACATACCACGGCCTGTCATGATGTATTGCTTAAATATACCATACTTTTTAACATTCTACTTTCTATACAAATGATGGTATGATTTAATGGTTGTGTACCGTAAATGTAAACGTAAACATCAGCAAAATCTGTAATTCAGACAGAATGATACCGTCAATTTTAGGGTAATTACACGCTTGTGACATTACGGTATTTTACCGTGAATTTAGCAAACTTTTTATAACATTCACAGTAAATTCCATATTTTCTACTTAGTAAGGCCGTAAAATTTAAGTTATTTACTGTTTCTTGATTTACGGTAATTCTTTGTGTAAATACATTTCTTTAATGTATTTACTACAGTGATATACAATTTTTTTTATTTTACGGTATTTTACTGTTGCTATTGACAGTTTTTTTACCGTAATTTCTACAGACATTTTTTACAGTGTGGCTGCTGTCCAAAGTCCAGGCCTAGCTCTCTCTCTCTCTCTCTCTCTCTCTCTCTCTCTCTCTCTCTCTCTCTCTCACACACACACACACACACACACAGCCAGCAGTGGGCTGGCCTTTAAGCCGGTAAGGGGAGGAGTGCGCCGGGGAGGCAAACAGATTACACACCTCCTGTCTGACGTAGGACGGCCGATGAAACACTCCTCAAGAGGATATTTATCATGACAACAAAAAATCCGAGGGAAGGAGCCAGCGCGCCGGAATAACACAACGCAACGTTTTCACTTCTTAAAAAGCGAAGAGCATGAGACGGAGAGTTGGGAGTGGATCAGCAGCGGCCACACCACAACATGACCCAGCTTCACACTCGTGGTGCGCACTAGCGGCAGGTTTTGGAGACGCGGACAAACCGGTGATGATCTCTCTCTAAAACTTCGCGGTTTTAACTCGTGGACTCGAGCGGGTTCATTGATGCGAAGCGGTGCGTAACGATGGCTACTCCAGCGCACCCGGAGACCAGGAGGTTTACGCGGGGTCTGGGTAAACCTGGCACGGCGGCTGAACTCAGGCAGAGTGTCTCTGAGGTGGTGAGGACGTCCGTGCTGGTTGTAAGTACACACACACACACACACACACACACACACACACACACACACACACCTAAAGTCCCCATTTCCCTCTTCCTCCTCTTCCTCTTCAGTGACACATCGGTCAGTGCCATGAGTTCTGCCTAAACCTGCTTTTACGCGCATTTTCATCAAAAGTCAGCTGACTTTGTATCAGCTGGTTGGAGCACATGTGGGCTGTCGGGGTGGAAAAACTACAGGTCAGATGCGTGACCCTGCCGTACAAATGTGTGAAAGGAAGAGTGGTAGAGAGTGATTAGGAGTGAATGAATGTGACAGGAGGAGAAAAATGGGAAAAATTAGGAATGGGGAGATTTTGCAGATAACAAGATGGAGTTTTGCACATAAAGCACACTATTAAAAACTAGGTTTGGCTCTAGTTTATGCAGAACATTTAATGCATGTGAGCATTGATAAATTGCCCCAAAGTTCATGGAAGTCCGTTCAGTTGCACCCTCACCCAGCTGATTTTGGATTAGCTGGGTGGAAGAAGTACAGAGTGAGTGGCCCAAACGTGAGAAAGAGAGTAGACTCTTCCAATTATAGTCTCATTTACAGACTCTTACACATTGCATCCACTTTTCAAACTTTATTAAAATCTCACAAAGTTCGAGAAAAAGTCACTTCCAGGCTCGTTTGTTCCATTTTTTTTCTAAATGTGTAATTTCCTGGAAAGCCTGTAAGGAATCAGTGCTCCAGCAGATCAAGGTGTTTTGTACTTGGTGTCGATGAGGGCATCGGTTTCATGGGGATGCACTGAGATGACACAAAACCTCCTCGCAAGGGAAAGCATGTGGCTTCAGTTTCATGCCTCGGACACATACAAAGTGTCCAGTGACGGTGACATAATGCTGAATTTGACCGTCCACTTTGGAACATCTGGGCGACGAGGACCTGCAGAGTGCACCTCCTCCTCGGTGTCAGTTTTCCTCTGAGCTCAGGAGGAAAAAGGAGTCGGCCCCTTTTGTTTTGAGTTGTGTTGGGTGTTTGGTGCTCCGTCCGATTGTTCCAGCTTTCCTGGAAGAAGTTGCTAGGTAACAGAAACGGACACCGTCCAGGCTCTCTGTCAGGGAAATGGAATCCTGAGTCAGGATCCCAGACATCCAACCACACCTTCGTATTATTTATTCATTCTCACTCTGGTGCACTGCCAGAGACGCCAGAGGGAGGAGAGCAGAAATGGACACAAGTATGCATGTTTGGAAGTCAACTTGTTTAAGGAAGACTGAACTGACTCGCAGAAAGTCTGCATGGGACTTTTGTTGTTCGTGTTTGTATCAGCAGGCATGCAGCAATTCATTTGCTATTAAACTTATGGGCAGATATGTACAGTGGCGGGTTTAGAAACTTTTGTATGTGGGGGAGGACCAGGCGGGGGCAGAGTTTTAAAGAGGTGGTGGCACAACTGTTCAATAAGTGAGGATGTGTTAAGACTTGCATATAAAACAATGGTTTATTTAATCAGTGTCATAAATGCAGAGTAAACAACGTGTAATATGAAACAATGTGTTTCTGACTCCAAATAGCCTACAGCCACAGACAGATTATTAACAGGTTGCTGCAAACAGAGAAATAAAACACCACCTACCCATCCAACATAAGAGCAAGACTTCTTGCTAAATCTTTTAGTGTCTTTTTAAAGTAATTTTGTGTCTTTTTGTAGACATAATCTCTTCTTTTTTTAGTTGATGTTTGTCTTTTTCTGGTCATTTAGTGTCTCTTTGTCGTTTGTTGTCGTTTTGTAGTTATTTTGTATCCTTTTGTAGTTATTTTGTGGGTTTTTTTGTGGTCGCTTGGTGTCTTTTGTAGTAATTTTATATCTTCATGCAGTTGTTGGTGTCACTATGTTGTTGTTTGGTGTCTTATTGTAGATATTTTGTTTCTTTTTATAGTCTTTCTGTAGTTTTGTATCTTTTTGTGGTCGTTTGGTGACTTTTTGTAGTCATGTTGTGTGTTTTTGGAGTTGTTTTGTTTTTTTCATTAGTCATCATGCGTCTTTTATGTCTGTTTTTGTTCATTTTGTGCTTTTTTCACCTGCCATTTTGTGTCTTTTTGTAGTTTGTAGTTGGTCAGTTTGGGTTTCCTCGTAGTCATTTGATCGACTATCTGAGCAGAAATATTCATACCCACTTCATACACAGGTTCTGATCCAGAGGCCTTGGCTGTATACCTGGCAGACCTGTTCAGTAATCCTTCCATGATACTAGTAATAACCCTCTGGCTCTTGTTAGGCGGGCACCAAGTGCACATATGTGAAAGCTGTGTTGTTGAGCTTGAGTGTTTGCTGAAGCTTTTCAGTGGGACAAGAATGTGACTGTACACAAGACGGCTGTCCACGCAGCCTATAATGAATTCCTCCACGAAACATGTAAATACCACAGCAGGAATAGAGGGATCTGTTCCAGGAACATAAAGAGGGAATTGTAGCAGTTATCACCCAGTCTGATTGTTATTTCAGCGTGTGCTACACATTTATTATGTCCTTTCGGAAAAAAAAACGAAAACATATTGCTTCATTTCCATTATATAACATACATAAAGTACATGCTTGGTGGTCACACAGCAGTTTCTCAACTCTGTTTTAGGGTCAAGTGCACCGTGCTGCTCTCTTCCTCTCCTAACAATTTGTGCATTTTTGTTAAGGCGCACTGTGGCCAGAGCTTCTTTGTTTATTGTTGAAGTGGAGAGCAGAGAGACTTGTAATAGGCCAAAGCCCTCAGCTGAGCCATCCCTCTGTTTCTCCACACTTTGGGCATGCTGAGAGCACTATTAGCTCCATGATGGTTGTCATCAGCTTTGAATTTGTAGTGCTGGTGATGCGCTTGAAAACAACACAGGACACTGACATTCCCAGCTTTTGCTTCATGCAGAATCGCATAAGGACTCTTGTTAAACCGACATTAACGTATCAGCTGATGTGTATATAACAAATCAATGGCGGCTGGAAATGTTTATTGTGTGTATACAGTGTATGAAGCAGCTGGGGGTCAGTTGTGTAATTGTAATCAATAGTCCTAACTGCCCTGCCACCTAATGGTCACACACTCAGACCCTCAGTGTTCCTGCTGTGTGCCAGACCTAAGGGAGCTGTCCACCAGATGGGTGTCATTATATAGGAGTCATGCCATTAGCCGCCATGGCCAGTATGCACGCGGATAGCTGACTCAGCCAGAAGGGGGAAAGTGTGCTGCTGAAATGAACATCAGAATGTTTGACGACAGAGCACACGTGTTGCCGCTTGGCCTCGTTGTCAGGCATTAAACATCATGGCAAAAAAAAAATCCCATTTGAAAGCCAAATTGCTTTGACAAGCTCTCCCAGGTCTCTTGAGGGTCTCTGTGCTTGTCAAAATGGCAGATGGACAATTTAGATGCTTCTTAATCTGTTTGGCAGGTGGACAGCGGCTCTTGTCATGCGGTTTCACCCAATTACACTTCTACATCAACATCAACAAGCTGATTCCGCTCGTCCTCCCTAGATGCACATAATTGCCTCCATTTCCCCTCTATTACAATCTCTGACTCCCTCTTCTTCCTGCATCACCTGACAGGCTACATTTTATAGCCTGTTTGCTCGAATCACACAGTGATGAGCTCCTGCTGCAGAAAATGCAGTGTCACATCAGATGAGCTCACTGCACAAACCGCCCCCCCCCCCCCCTTCAGCTTTACATGCATAGGTGGAAATTAGGCAGGCGAACAGGGAGGTCCGCACCCCCTCGTCCTGGGGAAAACAGAGATTTGTTCCCCTCAATAACCTCTATCATTGAAAGAATATCATGTTTGTGAAAAATAATATGTCCTGAAAGCAGTTGTGCTTTTTGAGTTTTTAAGGATTGGTTCCGATTCCATCACAGATTGGTTGGTTTGGTCCACTGCCAATCAACCTGCATCTCCACAAACATCAGCCCTCAGTACACGTGTCTGTGGAGCGGCCTCTGATGGTGGTGTTTGCTGAGCATTGTAGGAAGCTTCCTTGCAGAAGCTAACTTAAAGGTGCAGTTTGTAATATTTGGCCGACCATTGAATTCATACGTCAAACAAATAGAGGGCAGCATATTATAGTAGTAACCACAAGCTGCTGCTAACTCTAGCTGCTGTTAGCCAGATAGCTCAGTTAGCCGTGCAGCTAGCGGTCCTATTATGAATACTGTATTCTCTGCCTGGACTGGGAGCTGGAAACACTGGGGGAGTGTTGATATTTTTTACGGCACTAGCACAGAAGCTTTTGACTTCTGACAGGGCAACTTTTTTCAGGCCTGATGGGACCATTGACGTCTTCGACATAACGTAAATAAAAGGCAATTTCTTCACATTCCGTTGTTAATTTTACAAATTATTTTTTTAACGTTGTAAACAAAAGTTCCTACATATGGCACCTTTAATACAAAAGGTGCTATTTTTCTCTTCTCACAAAGCCGTGCCTTTGCTCTGGTCAGGTTGAAGCACAAAAACACCTGGTTAGTGTCAAGAAAGCTGTGTGGATGTCCCAAGTTCTCATTTAAAACACCCGCTTTTGTCACCACGAGCACAGCTGGAAAATGCCCCAAGGTCTTCTACTGGTGTTACATTTCCAATTTACAAAAGCTCTGTAGGTGTCCACTTCAGGAACTTTTTTTCTGAGATTGTGAAATATACACCTTTGTTCACTTGATTAAAAACGCAACACCTGCACACCTCCAGCTTTTTTGAACTGCCCAGGTTTGGACATTTCCCCAAGATGTGGAAATCCCAGGAATGCCTCAGATAGGTGTGTTCATTGTTTAAAGTCTCTGACACACTATTTAAACGCGTCCGGGACTTTCTTTTCAACTTCCAGTTCTGACAGAACATGTTCCCTCTTTGATTGAGGTTAAATTCATGTCCTCTCATGCCGCGGACACAGATTTATTAGTCATGACACTAACCAGGTATGTGGTTTCAGATTACAAGATTCACCTTGTCGAGCCAAGATTCTGTAGTAAGTTTTTGAATCATGGATCATTTATCCTACATCTTCCAAATTGCAAGAAAGCATCTCCTCCGCTGTTTGTGATCGGAGCAGACGCTGGTGGCTGTCACATATGCTGCGGTCTGAAGATTACAGGGCTGTCCGAGTTGTGCGAGGCCTAAGCAGATTGACCTCCCACTGTATTCCTCTGTTTCTCTATCTGTCTGTCTATCTGTCACTACAAGGCCCGATGGTATCCGACTAAAAGGTTGCATAAGCTGCCTTCGTTAATGTGACGGTAAATGGTACTCTACAAGAACAAACCTGGGGGGTGGAGGGGAATGAGTTCTTGGAGATGAGTTCTCTGGAGGGGTCAATAATACATGAGGCTGCTCTAGTAACTGACACTCCTGTTAAGAGACTCTCTCTGTCTCCTGGACTGGGGACGAAACAAAACCCAAACTTTGATACCACTCGGTTCAAAAATCCTGTAAAACTATCAACTTTCCAACACCTCAGCTGTCTTCAATATGTATAAACCACTGAGCTGCCTCACTGTTCAGAACATTGAGTAATAAAGCCTTGGTCAAGTTACATAACAACCAGCAGTTTGTCGGATGTTGACGAATGTTTTCCCCCAAAGCTAATTTCCCTGAAGATTGCGCCGTGTACGCTTAGCTGCCAGTTTATTAGTGCACACAACTAATGCAGGGTAATAAAGCAGTCCTTAAATAAATCCTGCCTTCATGGAGGTTATAGTATTCAGTTTTTGTTGAAAGGGGTCAACTTCATGATCACTTTAGAGGCTGCAATTTGTGTTGCTGTTGATCCGTATTGCATTATGCTGACAGGTAAACTGCATAACAGCTGACAGGTGGATGAGGTAACTTGGCTACTGTCCCTTCTTGGCATCTCAAGACACAAGAAGAAAAAGCAAGCGAGGTCCCCTGTTTTTCCACCTGTCAGCTGTTATATGCTGCAGCGATCAGGCACTAATGACTTTAAACGTCTCGAAGTTAAAGGTGCACTATGTAGTTTTGGGGAAGACATTTTAATCAGATAACAAAATCTTTGTTTTTTATGACTGAATAAAGAAACCGACCTTAGGGCTTACATTTCTTACTGTGTCACTTTGTTGATATGTGGCGGACCCTGCCATCTTTCTGGTTTCAAACAGTGTTCTGGGGATCTTTTTTTCCCTCTGCGAGCAGCTTGTGTATTCAGTTATGGAAAGAGAATCTCAAAGTTTGTATTATTGCCTCAGTGATATTGTGAATATTAAAATATCTGAGTTTGAACTTCTTCTCCCAAACCACATAGTGCCACTTTAATGCTCTATGCCTTAATGAATGTGTGAAGGCTGCTTACAGTAACTGTAATGGAAACATTTAAACTCCACAAGACCCAGATATTAGCGGTGATGCATGGTTCTGTGGAAAGAAAGCTTCAAGGAAAAGTGAGAAATAAAGCACACCCGTCAAACTCACTATAAAATGTGACTGCATGGGTTTGGGCATGGCTCTTGGCAGTTGTGGTTATAATCTAAACCAGATTTGCCACTCAGAGCAGGAAGCTCGAGAGAATTCCTCTTCTGAGCAAATGAAGGTCGCGATAATACAGAGCACTTCACAAAGACTGAAATCCAGCCCCGACCGACCCTGGTTAGCCTATATCACTAAATACTACAGCAGCAAAGCCAACGCAAATGATCCGATGGCCAGACAGACAGAATTTGTTCCAGTGCAAATGAAAACTGATTGAATATCAGGAACATGCATTGCACTCAGCTTATCTCTGTCGGACAGCTGATAGGCAACCTCTCATTGCGCCAGAATGTATTTTAACCACATGTCAAAATAAGTGTTAAATTTGAAATTTGAGTCCCAGAAGTAGTTTTGAGGTCACATTGTGTGATTACTGGAGTTAACAGTTGCCTGGCTCAATGTGGGAAATGGGGATGTATTCAACTGCCATCAAAAACCCAGTGTACAGAGTAATCGGCCATCTATTGATTTTTGTTTCCAGGGATCCATGTCGATTTCATGGCAGTTACATCATTGTCACGTTTCAAATTGGCATTTCCATTACACAGATGTGGCTGTGCTTGGGCGACACAGTCGTTGTAGAAACCTCACTGCCACCATTGGCTAAGAAGGCCAAAATCTTTCCACCCTGCCTGCCTGAACAGGAAGTGCCCATGACTTCCTGTCCTTCATCTCCTTGTGGGAGAGCCGAGGCCTGTCTTTCCTAGATAGAGCAGGTTTCCTGTGGCTGTATTTTGGTCCGAGGAGAAGTTTTTAGGCAGGGCTCGCTGTTAAACCGCCCACTCTGTCTGAGTGTTCCGCCTGATAGAGCGGAGAGCTGTTTTGTAGCACAGAGGAGGTTACCATAACAGAGAGGCAGCCTGCTAAATGGCCCGGTCAGTGGGTGTTTTTCCTGTTAGCAAGTGCATGCTCCTCTGGGACTTGTTTTACTCTCAGAACATATACGTTCCTCTATTCCCTCATAATTTATAAGTACCGAGTGTATTTCTTCCCAACAGCGTCTTTCCTCCTATCCAGGCTTGTTGCTGAGGTGAAGTTTGTTTTGCTGGCTGGAACGTTACGTCTGCGACTCTGACAGTTTGTTTAGTTTTCACGCTCCTTTATGGAGAATCATGCGGAAGAGTCGAGCTGCTGGGTGGTCGCTGTCATGAAGGACTCGTCTAAATCCTTCCCTCATACATTTACAGTACAAATCAAACTTCCTCCTACTATACATCCTGCAGTGGAGCCATGGCTGCAGCACATTATCATCAGCAGTTTAGCAGTCAAGTGGAGCATTGCTCCGCCTCCATCCTCGGGGCCATTAAGGTTGCTATTTTTGAGTCAGCACAGCACACACCTAAGTGCAGCTGTGAAGGATGTACTGAATCACAATTCCCGTAGCTTTCTTTTCCCTCTGTGATTATAATGTGGTTAATCCAGTTGCCTTCCTCTGTAAACCGATAACGACTCTGGCATCATTGTCTATGATCCAATCAAGAGCGAGCTTTGAGTAAATGGAACAAAGATTGAACTTCACATGTTGTGCAACAGACTGCAAAACAGATCTTTGAAATCTTTGAAACATCTCATCCATCAGAGTCTTGACCTCGCGTCTATTGGAGGGAGTTTGGTACACAGATTTTCACCGTCCCCCTCAGGGCCCTGAATTGAATGTGCAATGCTTTACTTGTGCTTTGTTTGAAGCCCTGCTAGTCTTGCTTATAGTGGTTGGACATGTTATATCAAAGTCATAACTTAAAGAGTCATTCTGCCACCTGCAAACGGATATCTTGAGAACAACCCTTTTAAATGTAGACACGGTTTATTCTAATGGCAGTAGTTCTCTCTGCCATGTTTTTAATGGCCTTGGCTGCATCAGTGCTGTGCGAGGGAGTGCAGGCCTACCAGGGTCCATTAGCCCCTAACAGTCACATGAATGGCGCCACTACAAACAGGTCTTTACATGGCCCCAGCCCACACATGAGCAAATGAATGAGAGAAATATATGTGTAGGTGGACACTGCTCTGCCTGCCACCGCTGATTCATTAATTTTATGAGGGGCCGGCCAGAGTATTAGCCAACTGGTGAAACTGATCAAGCCTAAAACTCCAAAGACAAAATCATTGCACTGCACACGTGCACCAGCCTACAGATTAAGCTCATCGGATTAAGCTCTGAAAAGCACAACACTACTCCTGCGTGCACACTGAACACCACATCCATGTTGGCTGCAGGAGAAATGTCTAGAAAGAGCAGACTAATGAGTATCACATTTCCTTTTTAAGTCCTCCTGTGTTTTTTTTTTGTGAGGTGCATTTACTCTCCGGGCCTCCTTGATTTGTCTATTAAAGTAACGTTTCCCTCCCATCCGTCACTGAAACTGACCATTAACTTGTAATTGCGGGAACACGGCTTTTACCATGATAGAAGAGATTGGAGGGTTGGCTATGTGCTAACACTCCTAACCTTGTCATTATTTTTTCCACCCGGTGGATGGCGTTTTCTCCATTTTTGAATCACTGCCAATTACAGGATTTGCCCTCTCTCTTCTGGGTGGGGGTTTCCTCTTTGGCCTGTCAAGCATAAAGTTGATTTTATCCTTTGATGTCTGCTACACTCCAGCGCTTTGAACCCTCTGAACTCTGATAACCTTGATAAACTCTGGTTATTTTTAGCCATGATGGCAGTTTGTTCTAGGAATTAACATGTCTGTCTCTTGGTACACCACTTTGGTCCAGAGTGAAATGGCTCAACAACTGTTAGATGCATTGCTGATAATCGACATTGACGGTCCCTAGACAATGATTCCTTGACTTTTCCTTTATTGCCACCATGAGGTTGACATTTGTGTTTTGTTTAGTTTTTTTATCACTGAAATGTCCCAAAACTGGTGGATCACTTGACATTACATTTGGTGAAGACATTCATGTCCACCTCAACTTTGGTGACCCCTTAACTTCTCATGTAACGCCTTCGGTCAGACATTCACAACCAAGCACCAATCCCATCAACTTAAACTGTAGGACTACTTGAAGAGTTAATTTACTTAAACAGATACACGTCGTTGATATTACCTTGTGCACAAACATCTGAATTTAGGGAAATGAATCAAAATGGAGTTACCTGTTTTTGCACGCAAACCCCTCACTTGACGTTATTCTGAATCCCACTTATCTTCTTGCAAGACCCACTGTACTCCACCTCTGATTGGTTGGCTCTGTTGGTTGTGTAGTTTATTCTTTACTCAAACTGTTAACCCACATGTAAGCTCTGTTAATGCCGTTATCTGTGGTTTATAAACTATAGTTTTGCGGGTAAACACACCGGCCTCTTCCGTCTTTCTCCTGGTCTTCTGCTGCTCCTGTCTGGGTTATACCCGCAGAAAAGTTTGCTCTCAAGCATGGGAGTTCTTTTCCATTCTGTAAATCTTCTGTAAATATCACTTGATATTGTTATCATGAATTCCTTTTGCCAACAATTGTGTAATGATCTGAGGTCCTGACAGCCCTAATGCTGATGTGCATTTAGCTCCACTGTGCGAAAGTAAGGCCCCAAAGAGACATTAAAATGTGGACTCTTGTTAGATTTTGAATACTACTTTGTGTTTGTCCTTCACCCTCCCGTAATTAACAGTTTTATAACAGAAACACAGTCATTCAGCATGTCAACATCAGAATATGTCATTGTTTTATGAACACATAACAGTTTTTGTGCTCTTTTTTTCCACCTGTTCGCTCCCCTTGTTACAGAGGCTACTCCTGGGATTTAGTGTCAAGCGATTTGTCCCTTCTCAGTAGCTTAATCTGCTTTAAACGTCATATCTCTCTCTCTTGCTGCTCTGACATTGCCTCGCTGTGGTCACTGACCTCCCATTCACACTGGCTACGGAGATCACACCCGGGCAGCGGTTGTCGAATGCGGTGTAACACAGAGGGACGGATTAGCACACAATTAGCCTATACAAAAGCTGGTTTCCTGTGTTGAGATTTTGAGCTCAAAAGAATCTGTCAGTATAGAATACTGGCATGTTTTAGCATTCATAATTCAAGTATCACTTAAGGCAGAGGAGAGGCAAATAAAGATGTGTTTGAGAAGTATTTATTTGTTTTGTGTTGAGGATGGAGGGCTGCTGTGAAGTGTTTGAGGAACTACTTGAAATTCCAGTCCAACTTCTATCAGACTGCAGAGATGAAAGTGAAAGTTACTCCTGACGTTGTTATCGCTCATCTGGGAATTCCCTGAAAGTTTCGGGCACTTATTTGAATCCACCCAAGGCACCAAAGCAGAGGCGGATAAACGCATCATTATGTGTGTAAATAGATAGAAAGCAGGCTCTTCAATGTGAAGTTAGTCCTTCCCTATGATGTTTCCCTCTTTCCCACAGTGCATGCTGTTAGCTTAATTAAACAGGGTCTAAAATCTCTGCAGTTCTCAGCGTTCATTCTTATGGCTTTTGTGCACTGTGCAGTATGTGGATGAGACCTGCCACAGCCGGAGGGGATAAACTCTAATGACTTTTCACCAAGCCGGCTGCATAGCTGGCATTCCTCACTCTGACACACTGTAGGCCAGAGAGGGGACGAGGGGGAGGGACACAACCTACAGGAGGCGGGCTGAGAACTGGGTGGTTATGGGAGCACCTCACCTTTTTGGATTGTTATCTGAATTTGGAAGGACAGATGACGCAGACTTCTCAGATGTTAAAAATGAATTCATGTTAATGTGGAAACCAGTGGTGGGAGAAATTCTCAGATCAGTTATAAAGTTAACAATGCAACAGTGTAAAAATGCTGCATTGCAAGTTAATCCTCCCTTCAAAATCCAATGTAAAGGTGTTATTGATAATGTGTTGATGAAGGTTCTCAGTCACCCAGGTCATGGTAAATCAACACAGGAAGGCTGACTCCGCAGGTCAAGACTCTGCTGTCCACTTACATCTGAAGGAGAGAAATCATTCCTTTGAGGACAACAATGTGAACACCTTGGCCAGAGAAGACAGATGGTTTGAAAGAGGAGTAAAAGAATCCATCTATGTCAAACTGGAACCACCGTCTTTGAACAGAGAAGGTGGTCTAAGACATTACTTATCCCCCACTTACAATGCAGTACTGAGCTCTCTCCCCAGACAGCTTAACAACCATTCACACCTGGGCGTACCTTGCCTTAGTAACCCACATGAAGGTTGGTTTGACCAATGACCCGCAAGTGGCCCTGATGACTCTGAAACTCAGTGCTCACAGGTGTCCTTTAAGACTCTGTAAGGACACTGCCACACAGAGTTTAAAATGCATTAAAACTCCCCTCCAGTTAGTTAGTACTGATGGATGAGAGGTGAAATTGTCTTCAGGAAACTCAAACACGTCCAGCTGCCTACGATACAGCACCTAGATGCTATCGATAACATTCAGCCAATAAATGTGGCATTCCATCTCCTATCTACCATTGCCTTTGTTGCTGAAACACTGGCAGAGCTGAGGCAGAAATACATTGGGTGGTGCCTGTTCAGGCCTGTAAGAGCTGACCAATCAGAGCTGGTTGGATTTTTGGAGGGGAGGTGGGCCTTAAAGAGACAGAAGCTAAAATGGAGACCTCAGAGAGAGAGGGTGAATAGTGGTGCAGAAGCAATGGATGGTATGAGAAAAAACATTAAACATTAAAGCATGTAGAATGACAATAAAGTTTAGAGGCCATATCTATCATTGAAACTGCCGAGCCAAAAGCCACTGGGTCACTGCTTAATCTTTCGCAATGCACGCTCAGTCTTTTATAAGCTCATGACACGGTTTTAATATAAATTTTGAATTTTAAAAGTTACTCGTAACTTTTAATGTCGTAATAAATGTCTTCATCTAATAATTCTCTCTGAAATGTAGTGAAGTAAAAGTGGTATGAAATCGAATTATAAAGTAAAAGCACCTCTTAACTGTAGATGAGTGAAGTACTTGAGTAAATGTACTGTACCACTGCTGGAGACATTATGTGCATTGCTGAGCACTTACAATACAGAGTTTAAACAAGCTATCTGATGTAAAATGAATCTTGATGAGCTGCTGTGGTTGCCCATTCAAGAAAAATTAGCATGAAACCGCTGAGCTTTTTTTTTGTTAATCTTTGAATGCTGAAACAGGCCCATTGTGCGCTCTCTGCCCACAATAAACAAATGAGTTCTGTTTAAAGTGACAAATTCAGTGAGCTTTATAAAAGAAATTCCTTGGTCTGCTGATTTATTAGCTGACATTCTGAAAAATGAGAGGGAGGAAAGCCGTAGAAGTAGCTTGAAGACATAAACGAAAGTCTTACGCAGGAGGAAATCATGTGACCCGGG
Organism: Sparus aurata; assembly: GCF_900880675.1. Classification (NCBI taxonomy): domain Eukaryota; kingdom Metazoa; phylum Chordata; class Actinopteri; order Spariformes; family Sparidae; genus Sparus; species Sparus aurata. Next base: position 17,964,220 of record NC_044195.1, read on the forward strand.
TAATCAGTGTTTGGTTTTTCTGTCAAATCCTGTGCATACAGTAGAGACAGAGCTCTCCTTGAGGCTTTGCTTTTGTTTGCTCCCTGTTTGTTTTCCAGGGACTCAGCATCAGGAGGGAGGATTGTACAGGGTGAGTGTGCACTGTGCAGTGGCAGTGTCCCTCGCCTGGATGGATAAATAACGTTAACTGTGGTGTTTATGGGGGAGCAGCGGTGTGGCTGTGTGCCTGAAGGCCTGCTCTCTATCACACTCATATGTGATGGAGGGGAACAGTGTGATCCTGGACAGTGCACTGTTGACATTTGGCCACGAGCTGTGTTGTGTGATGGGCCTCGAAGCAGACGCCATTGTGTGATGGTGAGCATTGTAAACATGCAGTATCACATCCCACTTCTTCCCTGTGAGCACCGCTGTGCAGATAAACAGCTCAGTATCTCGGACTTGACTTAATCTCCTTCTAGTGCCTCAGTATTTAAAGGCCGGCGACACCATCCCCCACCCATGGAGCTGAGTGTCGAATCTGCTACACCCTTCAGATTAGCCGAGATAACTTCTGTGTTTCTCAAAATATGACAGAGCTGTTTGTTCTTGTCTCGTAGAGTGATTGTATTTGAAATTCCCCTAAACATTTCATCCTCACGACTGGCAAAAGTCATTCACCGTTTTGTTCTGATTTGATTCCCTTTTTGTAGCTATCATCCATTTTTTTATTTCTCAACTAGCCCTTTGTCAAGTGTCTCACTTGAGACTCCAGAAATGTCAAATCCATCTTAGTTGCTATAGCAGCCACACTGCTCATTTCGGTATTAACCTGAAAATGCCGACAACAGAGACAGGATCAGCGGCAAATAATGAGCTTTTTTTTTCATGAGAGAGTTCAGCTGCACTTTGTGTGTTCCTGCACGAGGGGCTGACGGGCCTCCGCTGTTCCTCGTGTGAAAAAGTGGCTGTGAGACAAAATAGGCAGTTCAGTCCAATATTGACCATCCCAGGCAAGCTATTCTAAAACAGGGATGTATCCTATAACATGTGTTTCCTCTATCAGGAAGGGTGGGGCCTTCTGAGAGGGGATGTCCGAGAACAGCTTGGTTGGCTTAGGGAGTGCCAGCTGAGTGTAGCTCCAGGCGGTGTGCCATTCATGGTTTTCCAAATAATTTCAAAGCCACAACCACACAACTGATAAAGCACTGATTACCACAGATTCATTTTCATAATAATGACGTGTTGCAGCAACTGTTTAAAGGTGTGCATGTAACTCACAAACAAATCGTGCACGCCAACCAGTTTCGAACCTCACCTCTTTAGCAGGTTCGTGTACATCTTGTAGTGCTGCACAGCATATTTCAGCGTCCTCTTGCAACGTGTGCAATAGTTACATCGCAGGACATGCAATGTTGAGCAAAGCCGATTAACTCAAAGGATGCCATGCGACAACTTTTTTACGGATTGACACAAAAGGAAAACTCACACGGTTCTCATTCTCCAGGACTGATCGAGGAGTTAGTCTATTATTGAATCATTTCATCCAATTTAAGGGTTCTTGGAAACATGGGAGTTTCTTGCTTCTGAGGGACCTCACCTAAGAAAATCACCGCAGTCATTTTAGAATGATTGATCATTACCAGAAAGAGCTTTTCAAGCTGTTTGGAGGGAAATTCCTGAATGTTTTTCATATCACAAAATCTATTGCAGCAAAACAAATAAATTGCAAATGTCAGTGTTTTTTTTTTCAGCTACGGTGCAGCTCTAATATCTTGTCATTCCAGGAATGTTAAAAGAATCCTTTAGGAGCTGGAAACATGGCTAAAATCCACTATTTTGTAGATGTAATTTTGTTTTGCAACACTGATATGATTATAGATAATTCAAAAGCACTTTATAAATATGATAAAAGATAGGAATGTCTATTTGTGGCTAATCCACCAAATGAAGTCAAATCACTTTGACCCAAAGATCAAATTGACTTCCAACTTCCACATTTTTGTCAAATCGCCAAATGTACGTCCAAGGTTCATGCAGTTTGGAACCTGTTTATCATAGGTCGACTAGATGTCAACACTGTAAAAAAACTGTATTGAGAAATGTTCCTTTTCATTAATAAAAATAAAGTACGAGACTTCAAACCGTACTAGATTGAAACTACTTTGCAATTGAAAGATCCTGTTCCGTGCTAATGCATTCCAACCCTCATGCTTTTCTTTTTTTGTAAATAGGAATAAAGTTCCAAACGAAAAAAAAACATTTTCCTTTATCTGCACAATTCAGTATTGATCCTTGGCCTCTGTGCAGTCACCATCATGGCTGACACCTTCTTGTAACAGCCTGCTGCCTCCCCGGGAGCTGCGTGGTGCAGTGTTACGGTTAAATCCTCTGCCACTTCAGTGGTGGTGCAGGTGCACGGACATGCATTCATCTCCTCCTCCTCTGCTGTTTCCCTTGATTGTCAGCAGCACTCAGTGAACCAGGCTCAAGAGGATTTCCACTGATTACAAACAAAGAGCCAACTGCGATTAGCTGATCCTTAAAGGTTTCCAAACTCCTGCCCCCCCGTGCCCCCATTATCCCCACCCTGTCTCACTGCCACACGATGTCTTCCGATCGCTCAGAAACCACAAAAAAAAATATGTGGATTAATTACCTTTGAATTGCTCCTCTGCTTTAATTACCTTCGTCTGTGTCTTATTTTGTGCTCTCTATGACTCATCCTGTCATTGGCTCCACTTTCACACTAAATCCAGTCTCCTGCTGTTTTGCAGTTTAGAGGCCGTTAAAACTAATCCCCCCTCTTACTGTATCTCAGATTGTGCCTCCCTCCCAGAATGCCCCACCTTAGATGACGATAACTTTCTACTGTGCTCCCTTTCTTCTCTCACCTGATCCCCTCTACCATACATGCACATTATCTTGCTCCTGTGAGGCAACTGCTACGAGGAAGCTGCAAATGGTGGAAGTTATTTAATCAATCTAACAGCCCTCCATTGAGGGATATCTAAGTAAATCTTTGTACGTAGTCTGTTGAGGATGTTATCCATTAGCTGCTCTATAGAGAAAGCAATGCACCTGGATTAATGGTTAACTGCTGACTGGCCAGATTTTTTATTTAGGAGACACACTTAATGTGTAATTGCACAGTTAATGACAGACAAGGACTTTGTTTGGTGATTTATCATGGCGACAGATGCCTGCAATTACCAGTATATAGATTAAGCATTTGTATAATGTATCGGTGGCTCTAAATATTCTTATAATTCAGTAAGCAAACAGCATCTGGTTTCTTATGTAAGGCACGGCGCAATGCATTAAATAATTTGCAACATGCTGTGAATTGATATTAATGTATGCTGTCATAAAAATGCTTCACTCGTTAACTAGTTACTTAATTGAAACACTATTTTGGTTGATTTTGCACAGAAATCATGTTGAAATTATGTACTTGGACCTCAGTCATATAATCATTCCTGCTACTGCGGGACATGTTTCATCAGTGCCACACAGGCTGATCCAAGGGTGTACAATTCATTTTAACATTAGGGAAGGGGGGCTGGCATATATTCCAGGTGCAGTATGTAAAGATTTTTGTTCAAAAACATAAAAAAGTAAACTAAGATTATTAACAAAATGTGAAGAAACAACAGTTTGTCTGTAGTCATGTTTATGCACCTTGCAGAGATATTCTGAAGCTAGCACGCTAACCAGGTAGCCCCTTGCCCATCTTATTCTAGGGCCTTGGCATAAGCAATGTAAACAGCAACATCTCTATGGTGCCCCGAGCTTACAATCCGGACTGCTAACTGCATGGCTAGTTGGGATAGCTAGCTATTGGCAGCTGTTATTCGCAGCAGTGTGAAAATATCCAAAATATACACATATAGAATGATCTGTGCAAGCGCAGAGAGAAAACACACTGGGTGCTGTCAATGAGCTGTTGAGTTACAGCCATGTTGAGGCTCCACTTGACTACAGAGTGCAGCAGGCCAGTGCGGGCTTGTTTCAGGATCTCTCGACTCTCCACTTCCTCGCTGCATGTCAGAGCCTGACCATGATGACAGCGCTCCCCCCAAAAATATCCTTCACACCTGGCCGCTGGCCACTGACCTGTCGAGTGTTGCTTAGACCAAATCACATGCCACAATAAGTGATGACAGCTTGTCATCGAGGCAACATGTTTTTTTGTATGCTGGTAAACATGATACCTGGATGTTTTGGTTCCCTGTCTAAGCAAAAAGTAGTCACACGTTTAGTTATCGCTATATATATCGCGGTGTTATCACGTAGCATATGTTGCCTGTGTTTGTGACTTGAGCAGGTTTTTAAAGCTGGTAAAATGCTGTTAGCAGTATGTGTCTTACTCACTCTTACCCCCTCCCTCTTCCAGTACAGTCCGGTTTGTAAATAGTCACCTCTTCTTCCTGCATGGCGAGTCTCGTGTTGGGAATGATTGTTTTCACACTGAGCTGCTGGAAATGACACCCATGTGACGAACAATGGCGGCATTATACCCAAAGTTAAGCTGAGTGCAGGGAGGGTAATCTCACACAGTGGCAGAGTAGTCACTGGAGGAAGGACTGTCACTGCATGAACAGCCCACAAATATAGATTTTCTTGTTTGTTTCATGCTGTCATTCAACAATATCTTTTTCAAGAAAATACAAATGAATTTGCTTGCTTATTTTGTGCAATACATGCTGTGTTTACGGTGTAGTATCATCCTGCGCCTGTAGGTGGCAGTAACAGCATTCATACTCTCTACTCTCTTACCTCTGAGGAGTGCCTCGCAATGCTCTGTGTGTGTGTGTGTAAGTCTATGTGTGCGCGCACATGTTGGTAGACAGCACATGATTGGATCCGTCTGCCTTCAGCTGAAATGCGATGAGAAATTAAGTTATTTCTATAACTGATTTTATCTTTATTCCTCCCCTGTGGCTGTTTTCTTTTTAGCTGTACAACAATTTACCATCACAGGGTCACTATGTTGTTCTGGCAAAGGAAATCAGATTCCATGTAGCAAGAATATTAATGAGGTAATAACGCAAACTCAGATATATGTTTTTCCACAACTGAATAAACAAGCTGTTCTCAGAGGAAAATAAGTCCTTCAGAACACTGTTTGGAGCTAGAAGGGTGGCGGGGTCTGCCAAATATAAACAAAGTTTGTTTATTCAGTTTATTCAGTCATGAAAACAAAGATAAATGGTTTATTTACTTTGTTTAGACAAAAAAAAAAAAGTCTTTCTCTCTGATTCAGATTTCATTCACAAACATAGTGCACCTTTAACTTTCTTAAGAAGAATAAAAAACTTGCCAGTCATGGCAGCTGCATTTTAAATATACAACTTGATCAGTTTTCATACACTGAGTAAGCAGGAGATTACTCTGTGGTGTGTATACTGAAGCCAAAACACAGTTGTCAGGGTTAAGAGGGTGAGTACAGGCCCCCTGGGGCTTGGAACTGCTTCATACCAACTCTGCTGGTGCTGCAGTGAGGACTGTAGAGAGGCATTGCTCTGTTTAGTGGCATCTATTAATGATAAACTGAACCCACTGCAGAGGCCTCACTGCAGATCTGCAAGAGCAGCATGCTGCCTAGGAACACAGAGTGCATGCTGTATGTGTGTGTTCATACTTTTAATTTGTGCCTGTGTCTTTTGTGCAACACATACTTATTCTGCGCCCGGTGGCCCCACTACAAAGAAAAGGAAGCGGTACCCCTCAGGAAAATGGGTCATTTTCTTCTCCTGGGATAAATAAACCATCCCAAAATACCAAGTGAAAGGAAGAGGATGTGGCCCCTGTTGTATTTGGTTTGTACCATTTTGAGAGGGACAGGATAACCTGGTGTCAACTTCAGGTCAAAGAGAGACTTAAGTTTAATCCATGCAGTGTTGTAAGAAGAGCTCACGAGTAAAAGATATCTTGTCAAAATAACACTTGGTAAAAGTTATGCTTGAGTTAAAGTATTCAATAATCTGATATTGTACTTAAAGGATAAGTTCACCCACAAATGAAAATGCAATTACATGTATTCTATACTCTACCTCATGCTGATGGAAAGTCGTTTGAATTGTAGTAGTCCACAAAACATTTCTGGAGCTTCACAGCGCAGCAGTGTTTCAGCATTCTCCTGAACAACTGAAGTAGGCAGGGAATTGTTTTAAAATGTGAAATCAAACCATTAGAAAAAACATGAAATGGCTCCATGCAGTTCATCCAACGTAATCCAAGACTCCGGGACCCCGGACATCCCAAGCTGATTTCAGAAAGCAATCGACATCCTCCTTTAAGCTAAAAATGCACGTTTGAAGTGATTGCGCGTCCACTGTGTTAATAGCGTCTGGTAGCGTATTGTTAAAGAGAATGCTGAGATTCTGTTTTGCTGTAAAGCTCCAGAAATGTTTTGTGGACTACGAAACTTCACCTGACTTTCCATGTGCATTGACTTGACTGAGTAATAAGTGAATTAAAAGGTTTTTGGTGAACTTCTTCTTTCACACCACTTTTGCAGTGTTGCGTTGTGCAGTGTGCAAAGTGAGCACAGTACTTTCATAAATGTGATTAGTAACATTCCTTCACTTAATCCATTCGAAGCAATACATCCGATAGACCTTCACAGTTCCACTCTGCTTGTATTGACCATATTGACTCACTCATTAGTTTCACCCATCCTTTTACTGACTAGTCAGTCAGTGATATGAATCCACTCTGTGCTCTGCTGTATCATGTATCAGGTATTGGGGCAGCAGGGATGTAATGTAAACTCTCCATCTTCCTGAAAGTCCAGGCCTATCTTTGTAGCCCACCCACATGTATAAATTCTATTGCAGTGCCCACAAAACTTTGCTGTCAAATGAAAACTAATTCATAATTTTAGTCCGGGAAGCAGCATACATTTTAAAAAAAACCTCTCCTGGGTTTTATAGTGTTCTTGACTTTGTGTTCCCTCAATAAAATTTGCCTTTTTCCATTTGTGTTGTTGAACTTCAGCATGACTCTGACAAAATATCCACAAAAAGCGGTGAGGGGTTTTAATTGCGTTCGAAGGACAGTGGGCAGCGGGAAGGCGGCTTTGTTATGACAGGGTTCACGCACACACATCAGCAGGAAACAGCCACTTCCTTTTCTGAGTCCCTGGAGAGTTCCAGCTGGGAGCCAGCCTGTTTTATCTGCCCTCTACTGCTGGATATGTGGGTGATGTCACTGTGGTCCGCCACACTCTGGCCTCTCTCTGGAAAAACACACACACACACAAAACACACACTTCTCCCTGCAGAGCGCCCCACAGCAGACCCTGGGCATGGAAACACAGCCAGCTGCGGACTTGACCTTCATCCTGGAGAGGCTCCTCAGATGAGATGCCAGCTCCTCCTCGACTCCCCTCTGCTCCTCTGAGCCACGCGGGGACATTTCCATCTTTGTTGTGTGTGAGAATGTCCACTCCTTAGTGTGAAAGGGGAAACTCGAGCTGACCCTTCTCCGTCCACATGTGCCGGCTTTGATGTTGCATCGGCTCCACCCACTACTTGCGGCTAACAGCTTGAAATTCTTGTATTAGTGCAAGTGGTGTTATTTTGGGGGTCACAGCAGGCCGCTGACAGCAGGCCGGTTACAGCAGGCCGGTGACGGCGTCCATATGCAGCAGATGTTGCGACTGTGGCCAGTGAGTAAAGACGAGAGACAGCTGTTTAGTTTGCTGGTTTCTGACAAGCGAAATCAGACCATCTAATCTGACGTCACTGCCAGAGACCATATTCACACGGCTGCCTTTTTCCTCTGACGCCACGCTCAGGGTGGGAAGCCCGAACGCTTGGATAACGTTAAGCCGCTGTGTCCCAGGTTGCACGTTGTTGGAATATGACAAATCGTTTGCATTTCACAGCTTCCCAAGTGATCAGCGACTGAAAAGATGATTAATAGTGAAAATCTGGAGTGACATGAAATACAGCCAGATGTCCTTCCAGATATTCACCGCCAGTTTTCTTTTAGGTTGCTGGCCAATAAGAAGCAGGCAAATGACAACAACTATGTCCTCATAAACCCATGATAGAGTCTCTGATTGTCTAATTTAACAACCCCTAAGACAGGAGTGGGTGACCCATCTGCACCTTTAGGGCAGCTCTTTCCAGTATTTCAATGAAAGATGTAAACACCAAGCAAAAATATCAGTTATACAGTCCATCATGGGGGTCATACTTAACACTTTGCCAAGAAGTGGAGCCCACTGGGAGAGAGCGGAGCCTCGGTGTAACAACAGCAGCGTTAATCTGTGCAGCTCCACTCACCCAGCAGTGTTTCAGCCCGACTCTTATCTCCTCTGCAGCTGCTGCAGATTTGTGCAGAGTCGTGCAGCCGAGCTTCCACATCCCACTGAGGATGTTCACACTCGAACATCCACAGATAGACCCACGCTGTGCCTCAGCACACTTTATTAACCCTCACCAACACCACAGCCGTCTCACCCTGGGCTCGCCTGAAGCTCCAACTCAGGATTCAGTGAGGCTCAGGCAGTCCGACTGTGTTCTGCTGGAGGCTACAGAACCACCTCATTTGTCAGCCACAGACATGCACAGTATAGATGAACTCAGGCAGGCGGTAATATATGCTATATCGTATTGATTATATGTATGTGTCACAGTCGACTTGAAACTGAAGAAAGGTATTTCTTTTTACTTTCCTGGAGTGTTTGTTGTGAAGAGGCCTGTTGTTGCAGACAGTGAGCTGGACATGAGGGCAGCCGAGAGAAACACTCTGCTACGCGTAATGACTCAGCACTGCTCTGTCTGACCTCAATAATTTATCACCAGGGGAATAGACGGTGCAGGTAAGCCTGTTGCAGAATCCAGTACACAAATTCTGCACTCAAGCAAACATAAGGGGGAACAAAACTGTCTGTCTGGTGGCATCATCGTGGCTTGTTTTTTTTAACAGATAGTTTCAATGTAGCGTAACACTAGATTTGGGACAGGTCTGGATTCAAACCCAGAACATACTCGCTGCATGGTAAGATGATCCTACAGGGCGCTTCCTAATCAAACGTTTGGTGGATTGCGGAGCTGCGTTTGCCACTGCAGAAATGGATTTTTTGGAGAGAACACCCCCACCCTCCTTCAGTCCTTGTGATTGGCTAGAACGAGTCTCCTCACAATTCAAATAAACAGCTGTAGCTCCTCATGGGAATTCCACTTACAGTTTAATTTATGGCCCAAAGTCATGGATTGCATATTTCCCTTAGAGGCTCAATTTTTATTGGATAGTCAGGAAAAAAATATCTTTAGCTCAGCAGGCTTTTGTTTTTTGCATTTGGCAGAATTTCCCCTCAACCAGCTGTTTCTCCTGCAATGTGTGAATAACACAAGCTTAATATTTGTGTGCTTTAATTGGGATGCATAACAATAAACATATTTTGCAAAACATATCAAATGGAAGCCATATTCCGGATGTCATTGCTGAACATACATACTCCAACATCTCTCTCTTTGCAAGTGTTTCCTGATTTTATATCTTATGTTAAAATTAAGGCAAATAAGTAGCTATGAGTCTATGCCCGCCCTGGAGCATATAGCGAGTAACTGTGCAGACAAGTGCCCCACTCTCTCTTCTTTCTCCTTTCTCCTGAGCCACTTACATGCCAGCCCCCCGATGACTGATGCATCATGTAGCAAATCTGATTTCAACTCCGGTAATATATAGTTTATATGTCAGTTTTAAAAGCCCTAAACATGAAATGAGGCAAGTTTATGCAGATTCATCATTTTGCTGTTTGAATAGGCTGTTTCCCACATAAGCACTCGCGCAAGGTTAGCGTTAATGAGGAAAAAAAGAACTATAACGAGTTCATGTCCCTGTTACTCTCAGGCAGGGGTATTTCAAGGTCACAAAATGGCATTATTTTGCCAGGTGCCTGAATATTTCCTTAGAAAAACATGTGTTCGGGGTTCCTTTTCCCGTGATGTTGTTATCTAATTTTGAACTTGGACCATGTAATACTGTATAATGTGGACCCATTGTGTTTTCTAGCTAATAGGGGCAGTCACAGGTCATGTGCAGGCTAGTTTTTGGCATAAAAAAGGTAGGCAAGAAAAATAAGTAATTAATTGTGTTCCTTTTGACAGCTTGGGGGGAAACAATGGCTTCTAACCTTTTCAAAAGAGCAGAAGAACCATGTCATTACTCAAAATGGCTCAACAGCAGCTTTGAATTTGAATTTACTTTGGGCTGGGACAGGCGTTATAGGGTCATTTGGCGTGCATATTCCAGTAATAGGAACAGGTTAAAGCTAAAACAGCCTATTATGATAAAACCAGTGCTGCACACTTGAATCATATTTTGGGCAGGTATTGTCAGAGCCTCGTCACCTTGTTGACATGTCCCTGCATGCAAAAGAAGAATCCGTGTCCTGAGGGCAACAGGATTTATGATCACCAGCTGTGACACCTCAAACAAAGTTGGCTTATAGTCGTCCATCATTGTCCATTTAGTCTCACTCCTGTTTAAGTTTGAACCCACTTAGCAATAACTGGCGGCTGGTTATGGGTCGTACTGCAACATGCTACAGCTGACAATGGAAAATAGATTCATGTCCATGTTATTCAAAGTGTAATGTCAACACGTGTAGCAAAAGTGTCAATCTGCACTCCGTGTCCAAAAAAAGAAAGTGAAAGTCTGTGTTGCTTCTCGTCTGCACGGCATCAGAAAGAGGATTTATGACTTTGCAGTTTTACCAGTTTTACACCAGATTGCTTCTTGTTATTCTATATAGTAAGCCTTTAAATCCCCCTCGGCAGTGACGGAGGGATGGGGACTGGATCTGAGGAGTGAGAGAGGGGATAAACCAAAGACGAGCTGTATTTCCTAACAGATCAATGGGTATAATCAAAGCCTTGTCCTTCTTTTTCCTCCCTCCAGTATCCAGACGCTCTTCCTTTCTCCTCTCTCTTCGCACTGAATCCCCTCGTCTACGGGCTCAGCTGCTTTTCCTCCGCCGCTCGTGTCATCATCCTACACTCGAATGTAGTTCAGTGTGTCAAGCACTACTGAAATATTAACACGGGAGCAGGCGGGAATGCGTGCAAGCATTTGTGGCTTAGTGCACCATCATGATGCAAGGGAACACTTTTATCCAGATGTGCACGTTTGTTTCTGTGTGTGTCAATGTGTTTGCATGGGTGTCAGCACCTTTTCAATGTTACTTGAAGAAAGGTGAAAGTTTCTCACATGATTGACTGCTGCTGCTGCTGGTGGTGGTGATGGTGGTGGTAGTGGGACTTGCTGTATTTCAGTAGCTGCAGCATGTGCGTGCCACTGTGACAAGCAGGATTTTTTATTTTTTTGACAATTCCCATGGAGGTCTTAAGGGGTCTTTGAGTGCACGACTTGCAGCTGCAGGAAGGGAAGAGTCAGAGATAAATAAACCAATATGGACACTGCCCTGTTTCCTTGTCTTCCCCCCTTTTTCCTCATAATCAGAGGGTGACACGTGGGCAGGATGTCTTTGACTCAGTTGTAACCCACAGCTGGATGTATATGTTTGGATTTGTAACAAAGTAAGTCTTTGTAAATGTAAGAGCAGCGCATTTTAACAGTGACCTGCAGAAAGACAAACTACAGGCGGGAAAGTCATTTTTTCCAACATATTTGCTGCTTTCCTGCTTTTATCTTTTTCTTTCTCCCTGATCGCAGTCCTGAGACATTTTAATCAAAGGCCACGCTGCTGGCAGATGAATCGCTCATTCCCTGGCATTTTAAAAGCCTGCGTATGATGAAATTTTGTCGTTCCACTCCCACTGTATCTGTGTACTTGGCAGAGCGGCCAGCTTGTGATCAAGCAGCAGCTAATCTGTTGTCGAACAAAAAATAAAACTCTATTTGATGTCTTGGCCCTAAAAGGTTTAAATCTTTGGTGTGCTTTGTAAACCTTCTCTGAAGTGCGAGGCAGCTCGCTGCATTCTCAACCTGATTTTTGTGCATTTCATTTTATTGCAATAAATATGTGGCAACTTTTTTTGTTAATGATGTATTTAAAGGACTGTTCTGAGTAAATGTTTCTATTTGTATGGCTTCTTATTGCTACAAAGGCTGCATATAACATGTGCCATCCAGTCAATGTGATTCATCCACTTGTTTTGCCATGGGCTCTGTTTTCTCAACTGAACTAAAAAGGCATTCAGCCATATTGCTATTCGCCTGACCATGGAATCAGACTCTCCCTCTGGATATAAGACTGCATTTAGTGTAACCCATTTATTCCACGATTATTCATCCAGCTCCCAAAAGGAGTCTCATTTTGTGGAGTGGAAATTAAAGGGGATTAATTCAACGTGTAGTCAAATCTTGCAGAATGCAAATGTTGAAATGAAAAGAAGAAGAAAAGAAGGAACGAGTTTGGAAAATGCACAGAGCGGCTCAGAGGAGAATGAGCGAGTGACTTGGTAAGTGAGACGGATGCAGAGCTTGCGTTGCACCGAAGCTCGGCATTGGTTGGAGCTGCAGCAGAGCTCGCACAGCATCCTTCATCCCCCCATCCCTCGTTTTCTGCTCGCTTGCTCTCTCTCTCACTCACTCACTCACTCACTGTATCTCGCCTGCTGACTGAGGTATTCCTACGAGCACAGGCTGGGGCAGCGAGGAATTTCAGTGAGCCTCTCCTCTGTGTGTGCATAAATTCACTTTCCAGTCGTCCTCCTCTCTGGATCCTTTTAGCTTGGACAACGGCGCTCTCTCTCCTCGGGTCAGAAGCTGTGGATTTGCGGGTCAGAGTCAGATCATGGACCAGGGAAGAGCAGGGGACGGACAAGGAAACTGGGTCACTGGCAGGTTCTCCTGACTGATGCCTGTGTGGACCTGGAGGAATGGGGTGCACCACCAGCACAGTTGTGTTTGATGGACTGCGTACTGTCTTAGAGAGGAACTGTAGTGGCTACATCTGTAAGGGAGCAGCTGAGCCCATTGGGCCATCTGAGGCTGAGCGAGCACTGAGTCGGAGAGAGTCGCGCGTGTTGCCAACACCGAGAATACTTAAGGTGTGTGTGTGTGTGTGTGTGTTTGTGTGTGTGTGCAGACACAATACATATTTTACTGGGCTGTTCATTACATTCAAGTTTATCTATCTATCTATCTATCTATCTATCTATCTATCTATCTATCTATCTATCTATCTATCTATCTATCTATCTATCTATCTATCTATGCATGTAGGGGGTCATTTATTTGGAATTTGTGGAAAGTTTTATTTCAGATTAGTTTTTCCCCTCATCTCTAGTGTTGCTGCCTCAAAAAAAGTATTGATGAGATTAATTAATACAGTAGGTAATGGCAAGCTACATTAAACAGAGAAAAGCAACATATCCTCACATTTGAGAAGCTGGAACCAACAAATGTTTTGCATTTTTGCTTGATAAATGAATAATCCAAATTGTTTCAGCACATTTTCTGTTTAGTGACTCATCAATTCCTTGTTACAGCACAAGCACACAGTATATACAGCACATTCTGTGTATGGAAGGCTGTCTTTACATGTCTTAAATACATTATTATTCTCATAGACTTGCTTCTAAGTGGGTCGTTTACTTTGACATGTTTGCAAATTATTTATGCAGCATATTTAATTCCCTGATTTTTTTTTTTTTATTAGGACAGCAAAATGCAGGACATGAACATGATGAATGATTCAGATGGTAATATGTCCATGAGACACAAAACTACACCTGCTGATTTCCTTTCATTGGTAATCGTGCCCTTTATATTTGACAAATTGCAGATGCAAGTGCAGCAGTAATCACCATCATCCTCATTCAGCCTCGTGAATATTTATTCATGAGCGTTAACGGTATAAAATGTAGGGCAGTAGGAGGGCTGGATCTTGCCTCTCACTAAGCGCTGCATGGGTTAAAGCTTCTGTGGGGCTGGGATGTGGGTGAGGGAGGTTGAGGAGGGGGGACAGTGAGCTCTGTGTCTGCTGGAAATCAATCACCGCTCTTCATCTGGGAACCAGCGGGCTTGGCAGGGCTTCTGCTGCTCCGTACCAGCTTGTCTTGCCCCTTCGTGTTTGTGTTTACTTACTACTGTGTGTGTGTGATGTCTCCTTCCCCTCTGTCTCTGGTTCATCAGATTCACAGCAGAAAGCTGAGGCAGTGACAGTGGCTCCAGCTGAGTGCAGGGAATTAGGTCAAGGGCACGGTTGCTTCTCTTGGCTCAGGGATGGTCTTATCATCCAGATGGGGTCAATTAATCCTGTCCGCATTTAGCAGTCTTACAAATCAATAGTTAAATGTGTGCAAGGGATGTGGTTTGCTTAACACATTTTTGTCAGAGTGCAGCTGTAAGGAGCTTAGAAACCAGCAAAAGGCAGTTTAAGTTCATTAGTCAAGGTAGAAGTTCAACTAAATTCGTCAATGAATAATAGTTAGTTGGGTGATAATAATTTGAATTTTAAAAGTATATTAACTAATGATACCTAAATAAAGTTCTCAGACACACCTTAGCTACTAAAAATAAATTAGAGTAGCTAGCTATCTTTGTTAGCTGCTTACATTATCATATTGTTAAAACAGGTAGCGTAACTGAAAACACTGGCACTATGGCTTACTTCATTAAAAAAAAAAAACAGAAAATAGGATAGAATAAAAAATGTAAGGGTTAGCCTACAGTAGCCTAATATTGATCACAATACAGCTGAAGCTTCATTTCTTAAACTGTTGTAACAAAGCAATTTAACTGGCAACTAATGCTAACAAAGTTAGCTAGCTAAAAGTTTACAGCCACACCTATGCCTACTGACTCTAAGCCCGTCCTGACAGGTAGAGTGTTGTGTGGCTAAAATGTAATAGGCGTGGCAGGTGAAAGATACACAGATGTAGGCTACCAGCCTTTCCAGCTAGCTTGGCCTTGCTTTAGGCTGGTTAAAATTTCCTCATTAAGCTAGGCGACGCTAGCCAGTTGTTGTAGCAATAGGTAAAGACCTTTAGCTGGTATCTAATGTTAACATAGTTAGCTAGCTGCTGCTAAAAGTGTACAGACACACCTATGGCTCTTAGCCTGCACTGAGAGCCAACATGTTTGAGCTGAAGGAAAAGTCTAAAAATTAGATTTTGTTTACTTCATTTTTTTTCATGTATCATAGCTAACCAGCCCATTTAATGATGTGTTCAGTTTTTTTTTTCAGGATGTGAAAGGATCCACATTTTGTTATTTTGACACTGACTTTAACTTTCTACATCAATGTCTGAAATTAAGCAGAAGCACCCGCAGACCTCTTTACAGGATGCTGTTTCCCATCATTGTTGGCACCTTTATAATCCATTAGGCCTGGTTACAAAAAGATATAAACCATTACATTTCCCTTTAATTCCTTTTGATTGCAGCAGGTCATTATGACTGGGGATTTTAAAACAGAGATGATGGAGTTAAAGGTCAGACACACATACGCAGTTACAGACAAAGCTGTCTGTGGGAGGCTGATGTGTTCTCTTGGAGGCATGGAGTAATTACGCAGTCTATTTTGGATGTTTCACTGCTCTGCCTTTTCCTTCCTCATGGAAACTCGCATCTCGTTCTCATCATGAGGTGACCTGCCTTCTCAATTAAGAGTCACTGATTGGAGATAAAGCATTTGTATGTTGTTGCAATTTAATAGTTTCATGTTTCGATGTTCGTGTTCTCGAGAACTATCAAGAATACTTCTTGTATCATCATTCTTTGCTTTTACAAAGGTTCGGTTTCCTTCCTTTATCTCCATGAAATAGTAATGCTGTAACAGAAGCTCTGAAGTGTCTGTTAGTTTTATCAGAGGAATGTTGTTGCAGGGAAAGAAAGAGAAAGCAGTGAGTGAGCTCGGTCATAGATAAAAGCACCTTTATCTGTTGATGAACTGGGAGTAATGCTTCCAACTTAGGCCTGTGGGGGTTTTACTTTCAATGGCCAATGACTCAGTTATGCCTTGTTTATAATTTCCTTGTTTTGGGGAGTTGATTAAATACCTTACCGGGTCTGCATGTCATCAACCAGAAACTATTTACAGATTGAATCCATTTAATAAAGTTAATTACTTTACTAATGCTCACCCTTTGTCCTTGACTGAGATACCTTATGCTCTTTATCATGTGTGTTTAAAGATTTATTTATTTACCATTTCACAACACAAGCGTTACAAGCGAAACTGAACTGTGAACAGGAGGGGGCTGATTACACAGCCCTGGGGCGCTCCATTGTTGAGCACTAATGAAGAGGAGGTGCAACTACCGATCTGAACTGTTTGTGAGGAAGTTGAATATCCAGTTGTTGTCCAGTGTTTTACACAAGCGTGTGAAGAGTGTGATGTTTTCCCAATCACACAGTCTCCAGTGGGTGAGATTGAACCAACAAAGAACATTCTGATCTTATTTCTTCTCATCATATAAGTGATTAAAGACTACGTATAGGGCAGTGGATAAACATAGCTGCTGGTGACGGTCCTGGCTGGCAAGGATGTTGTCTTTGATGTGCTGGAGAACCAGCAAAGCACTTAATCAGGATGGAGATGAGTCCGCAGGGCTGTAATCATTAAGACTAGACAGAACAGACTTTTGGGGTACATGGATGATAACAAAACATCAGCACACTGATCAGCAAATGATTTTAGTATATAGCCAGGCATATTATCTGGCCCGGCTGCCTTATTCATATTCACTCTCGGCAGGATGGTTTCACAACTAACCAGCATTAACTAGAAGGACATACTCACTTTGATCATCAGCATATCACTTAGAACATTGACAACCAATAAGATCATTACCCTCCTTGTAGCTTTGATGTCTTGGCTTAATGGACTTCCAGTAAAACAACAGCACACTTTGCTGGCTACAGGACAGTTTTTCCTGGTGACTGCTTCCTACTTTTCAGCCACCCTGACGTTGCTCTAAGGAGGGCTTCAGACGTCAGAGCATTGATATGTTTGTGTGTATGTTTTTGTGTGGTTGTGTTTGTGTTTCTCACTTGCTGACGGACAGACTGGACCATTATCTCCAGCACTCAGGCTAATGTACTTAAAAGATTCTGGCAACTGAAGTTTGATTTTCCCACGGATTAGACAACAGCATTACTCTTATTCCTTGCTGTTAGTTACATTTAAGGTTTGGACTGATCAATGAAGCTCTCCTGGATTCTCCTCTCTATCTGTATTAGCTGTAAGTGTTGTGACAATCATACCTTTTTATTTGTATTGTTGTGTGTTCAACTGTACAGTTCCTGCGAGACTTCATTTCTCAGCTCTGCTCTGTGAAACGACACATGCCTCATGATTACATCCTGTTATTTCTGATGCCATTATATCCCATATCCTACTGTGTTGATGTTATTAACAGAGTGTCATTATTACCTCCATGTTAAAATCTCATTCTCAGCCCACAGTCCAGTACTCTCTGGGGTACGGACTGAAAACTGGCTGCAGTACGGCGGGTCCTGGTGGGTCTGCTGCTGTAGCGGGGCAGCGTGGGGTGGGTCATGTTTTTGTTACATTCCAGGATACACCCTGTTTTTCTTTAGCTGGGAAGGCCGAGTGATTGCATCAATCCCTTGTTATGTAATCAAGTAGCTCAGTCGTAGTTCTGTCCTGGATGACAATTACAACTTTATAGATGTGGAAAAATAACATCTGTGTGTAACATTGCACAATAATGACAATAAACCAAATGAAATAAAGGGAAAAAACAACTAATAACACAAATCTGGATGACTATAAGCATTAAAGTTCTTCACAGCAGGCTACTCAAACATTTAGGACCAATGCCATTCTATATTGCGTCTGACCAGAGGGCTCTTATCAAGTGGGATGGAGATTTTAAAGGAGCTTTGTTACACTATGAAAAACTCACACATGTTGTCTTAATCAAATCTGACCATGCAACAGGACTGTAATTGAATATTTATTTGTTTATAGATAATACTTTATTTGATTATTGTGTAAGATGGTTTGGCAGGGTTAATATAAAAATTAATTACTTTGTTGGTCTCTTCTCTAATTAAATGAGTCAGTAATGACGCATTTGAAGCCAACAGAGGAAAAGACCAGAGCCTTTTAACAAATTCCTCTCAAGAAATGACATTCTGCCTGTTTGGTTTGGGAAACGTCAGAATCAGAAGGCAACAGTATCACAATTGCACTGTGTGGCCATCAATGGAGTGGGGCAATGTCTACTGAATTGAGATACGTCCACAGTGAAACACTGCGATGTGCGATGACTCCATTGTGTGTCCACTCATAGTCCCCATTAGGCAAGAGTTGCTCATTAGCACACCACTGTAGTCATCACTGGTCCCCACTGTTGCAATGACGGCAACCTCCAACTATCTCACCTAGCAGATCAAAACAGTCTCCTGTCACCAGCAAAGGGCGTCAGATTAACTCTCACACCCCTGCCTGGCGAGCGTCTGACATACATCCTTGTACCGGGGTAAAAAGCTATTTGTCTCCACACCACATGTCCGTAACTGGGCCGTGTTCAGCTTCAGATGCTTGGAAACAAGTTTGCCATCTAGATATACGGAGCAAGCTAAAGTAGGAAAACACTGACACCAACGGCATGATTAAGAAAAACGCCACCTCCAACAATTTAACCGAGCTCCTCTGGTTCACCAAACTGGGGAGGTTTATTAAAAGAATGATAAACAGGACATGGCAACAAACAAATGTTTTCACAAATAACTCCTACCGTACGGCAAATCAAAGGGGACACACCAGTTTTTTGTGCTCTCCGGGGGGCCTTTTAAATAACAGTGTCACGTAGTGCAGATCTCAGAAATCTGTCAGCAATCGCCAGTGGTCATCAATAATACAGTTTCCACTGTCAATTAATCTACACTGAGAACAGTTGTGTTCATAACATCCTGTTGGTCTGCTGCTGGCCATTGGAACATTTTGTTGCCCAACACAAGTTTTTGTTTTGCCACTAAAAGGGCTCAGTGTGCCTTCCTGCTCTGACTCGAATGCCAACTTACCCCAAAGAAATATATTTGAATTGGTTTCCAAGGGTAAAACTGCAAGGTCTGACTTAGATTTAAGTGGCAAGCTAAAAAAATGTGAGCACTGCTCAGCAGTGATGTGTTATTTGGAAGTCATGTACCATGGCTGCAGTGTAGACGGGAAGTCTCTCTGATGTTAGTTATCTCTCCTTGCTGCAGATATGTCTGGGAGAGGAAGTCTGCCTCTGCACGAGCTCAAGATCAAAGGCAAACATCTCATACTTGTACATTAAAGGGAATTTTCCAACAATGATATGAGTTATCCTTGTAGCCTGTAGCTAATGGATAGTCTACCAAATTGCATTTTCATTGAACAAGAAAGTGTCTGCCGTTGTTCCTGCAGAGTCAGAACGTAAAAAAAAGATACTTCACGGATTAAATTGTCTGACAGTGAACCAGTGTTTAATCATAAATCAGAGAGTGTAATACTGTAAACAAGCATGTGTATGATAAATTAGCCAGAGGATTGTGGTTAGAGGAGGAGGAGGGAGCATCTAAACTGGAATTCTGGTTATGACAAACATCCGATGAAATACAGTTCGTAGAAAGGTTTTTCAAAAAAGATTATATTCTTGCCAAATGTGTCATTTTCTAGATATACTTTTGAAGGATTTTAACTTTGTGTGCGGCATATTAATAAAGTGACTGAAGAGCAGGCAGGTATCTAAGACAGGAAGTGTGTAACGACTCAATCTGCTGCTTTAAACCGACTCCAGGCAGCTGATATGCCCCCAGGATGACACTTATTAGTAACTCACTCCACTATGGTTTCCACCTGATGCAGAGCATTTGTTAAAAACACGCTCAGTCCCATCATATGTCAAGGTATGCAGATCTGGAAGTGTGCCAGGTCAGCCATACTCCGATGCTTTTTCCAATGCTGTCATCAGAATGTGTGTGACAGGAATGACCTGATCTTGTGTCAGACTCTCGTGTTTTCCCTTCAAAAAGTGTTTTGCCCTCAGTGGTTGAGGTGAGGGATAGATTGAGTTCACCTCAGGGTGAGGACATCGAGGGTTGGCTGAGGTACAAATATAAACATCCCAGGTTTGGTTTCAGCTCTAGACCTTTGTTGCCTGTCAGACTTAACCATGAATTGATTCCAAAAACACATTTCAAACATCTTTGCAAGCAGTTGCCATGTTAAGAAAACACCCTCCAACTGTAATGGCTAAAAAGTATTTGGTTGCATGTTGTATCTTGTTAGTTGGCAAGCAGTGGGTCGCCTGGGGTTTGAGTGTTATGACATAATGCAAATTTGGCAACTCCAGATTGAGGACAGGACTTGTAGGGCTGCATGTAGTCACTTGCCCAGCTGTTGTTGTTTGTTGAATAAAAAATTGAAACATGGAAAAGAGTTGCTTGAATGGTTGGAAGGCAATACTGATTTAACTTACTGTAACTAAGCTAGGCATGAAGTTGGCTACCTTTCTTCCTGAAATGGACATGTAATTTCCAAAATGCTTATACCTGACATGAATGTGTTGTGTGATGTGTGGTTAACCTAGCTTAAATTGACATTTTTTAAAATTAGGTCTTGTGTTCCTACATTTCCCTTCAATGTAAGCCCTATCCTCCCACAAGATTATTAGGAATCACTTTATAGTAAATGTATGTATGAATGAATGACTAACTTTATTTCAATCAGCAGCAGCAGAAATCTTCACTATCACAATAATTACAAGAAAAAATAAAATGGGCTGATTGAAAAGGGTTAGGGTTAGGGTTAGGGCCTTATTTTGAAAAAAAAATCTTAGAAATATGGGAACATAGGCATGCTCCCATGTACCAAATTCTAAAAGTAGCTTGAAATGGAAAATCCTGAGTAAATATAGCCTAGCTAGTTTGTTAGGCTAGCAGGCTAATAGGGTTTCTGACTGAGCTTTTGTTTTGTGCCTCGTAGCTTTCAAACACAGGCAAGTCAATGATGACACTTTGTTTGGTACTGACATAAAAAATAACTGATGATAAATGACCCCATAATCGCTAGACACTGTAGGCCACTGTGGCCT
Source organism: Sparus aurata (assembly GCF_900880675.1). Lineage (NCBI taxonomy): Eukaryota > Metazoa > Chordata > Actinopteri > Spariformes > Sparidae > Sparus > Sparus aurata. The sequence goes on from NC_044195.1 coordinate 17,985,219, forward strand.
ATGTTGACTATGTTTATAGTGTAGTGCGAGGCCAAAACAAAGGCTAAGATCTGAATATTCGATTTAGCTTTGCCTGAGGACATAGTGCCCTGTAACAAGTCAATTGTGGTAGTTGGATGCATGGAGTGCAGAAAGGGGTTTATATTAATGTAGTGGTTGCATTTACCCATGCGCTAAAGCAGATGAATGACGATCAACTGCTGAGGCGAAATTCACGTCAAAGTTCACGAAAGTTAAACACAAAGATACAAATGTGCTCTTGATATATATTCTCTAATTTAGCACGTGTGACAATACTCTTAAGGCTGGACTGCAATTCAGGCTGAAAAAAAGATATTTGTTTGTTTTCACTGTCAATTAATCTGCCAAAAATATTTTATTGATTGATTAGTTTGCAACTCACATTTAAAAGGCTTGAAACAGTTTTGGTTACAGACTCTCTCCTCATCTATCATCAAAATGAAGATACAAATCACACAGTAAACACAGTTAAATTGATTTTATTTCTTTGTTTCAAATTCCTACAGATATCACAATGATATTGTTATCCTGAATTTGTTTGGTTTGTTGAACCGAGTAGTGAAAATCTGGCGTCGTGAGAGAACTAGTTCAAAGAAACAGTTCCAACTAACATCCATTTGATTACTCCATATGCAATTCTAGATAGATCAGCATTATTGTTATATATGTTGATATGAGAAAAATAGTCTTATTATGGATATATAAATATTTAATTTACTGATCCCTGTGTGGGGCCCACAGGGGCATGTGACAGTGGGAGTGGAGCAGCTGGAGAGCTGACCTGGCCCCTCCCCCGCACCTTAAGCTCAGATGCAGGCGTAAAAAGATAACATCCTCCCCTGCTGTGGCCCACTGAGGAATCTGTAGGTCGGGCTCACTCACTCCTTGGTGGGTTGAGTGGGGCTGCGTCGTGCTGGAATGCCCCTCGAGCAGTTGCATCAACACGCAGCGAGACAGAAGCTGGGCCTAATCTCAAGTCTGTGATTACTAACAGTGTCTATCTCAGCTGTGATCATACAGTGGAAGCAGGCCAGCACTTAAAACGTGTGTGACTATTGTTTGTCTATTACAGTGTGTGATGACTAATTTTATACTACTCCTGATTCAGAATGAGTTGAACGATCTGCTATTCAGTCTTTAGCTGTTAATGTGGGTCAAGATTTGTTGGAGATGTTTGTGAAGCTTCAGTCTGATGAGCTCAGTCTGGCAGCTTATCTGTCATGTTCACGTGGAAAATCACTCCCCAGATCTCTGCTGCTAACCCTGCCCTTGTACTGCTTTGCATATTCTCGAGTGGTTTATTTCCCGATTGAAACCCTTGTGCGACTGAACTTTACATTATTGTTGCCTCCCTCTCTGTGAGTTTGTTCCGTTTGATAAACTTTAAAACCAGCTCTTATTTCAGCTGTCCCGCACAAGGCGTGGACGGTCCCTGACCAGACTGTAATACTTGAGGAATGTGTGTCTTTTGTTTGCCTTTGTCAACCCTGTGTCACCGTGCAGGTGGATAATGTGGGGTCAGATTGCTTCATTGTGTGTGTGTGTGTGTGTGTGTGTGTGTGTGTGTGTGTGTGTATGTGTGTGTGTGTGTGTCTGTGTGTGAGGGTGTTTAACTCCCCCGGGCTGCACAGCTGAGTGTAGGAGGGGCCATCATCTCCTCAGCCTGGGTGTGAGTCCGCTGCTTTCAGAGAGGCAGAGCAGTCTGAGGAGGGAGGGTGTGAGCAGAAGTCTGTGAGAGTACAAACTTCATTCCCAGCATCAGGATTTCTCTCCATCGGATATGCTGGCTGTCCGCTTCTCTTTGGGATCTAGCTCGGAGAAATCTCACCACAGCTGTTGACAATGCAAGGAAGGGCTGGTAAAGCTCCAAAGAAGGAGTTGGTCATTGAAAGTCCACAGCAGTACAGGAGTTTGGCTGCGGCTGAGGCTGAGGTAGACTCGGTGCCACAGGTGGTGGTAAGTCATCCAAGGACTTTATATAAAAGACTTCAAATCTCTGTTGGCTTGTTGTAGCTGATCTGATCTACGAGTGTGCCTTACTGTAAAGGTTAACCACAGCCATAAAGCCCTGACACGGGTGTCATGTGAGCGTCTGTGCTGGCTCACTTGCCATCTCTTTCGTTTAACAAAACTTGCATTCAAAATATGCAACGTTAGCACCTGGAAAAAATTATATTGAACTTTACTGGCACTTAACTACCTGGAGGAGAGCAGCACACTTGATCTTAAAGGTGACCTCAGCTTGTAAAACATTTTATTTGGCTCAAAAGTCAGCTCTGATGATGGCCATAACTTCCAGCCCCGCAATGAAGGAGTCCAGCAGTAGGTCGGATCTGAACAGTTGGTAGCAAGAGATTGAATGTATGAGTTAGTGGAGACGCACTACACAGCACCATTGTTCATTGCTGTGAGAGGGTGCAGTGATGGGAGGAGTGGGTGCTGCGGCTCAACAGCTGCTAGATCACTGTGGAGAGGGAGTGTAGGAGATGGCTTCCTAAGTTTCTGTTTTACGCTCTGTCCAGGCATGACTGTCTGTTTGTTGACTCATTTATACAGATGTGGAAGATGCAGCCTGAATTGTTGTGACCCAGAAGCGCCATCATTTTAGTCTATCAGACGTGTTTTTAAAAGGGCATTTTCAAGGACTAATATGACAAAGTTGGGACTAGGACCATCGACTATGGTCAGCACTGTGGGTTGAGGGAGTGACAGTGCTCTTGCTTATTATGTATGTTCGTTTTCTTACTCAGTGCTGAGTGTGCTGTGTGGTAGACCACCTTCAGCCACTGACAAAGCAGTGTGGTAGAGCCCAGAGGGGTTTGGAGGAAAACAAAAGTCAGCAGCAACTACAGAATGAGGTTAAGAATCCATCACTGGTGAGAAGACGGCAGAATTCCCTCAAGTGTTGTCTCAAGTATGAGAATCCCTTTTAATCACAGGTGTCTCTGAGTGAAGTTGCGTCTGCGTAGCCAAGTATTTGAGACGACTTATCAACATTTGTTGTTGTGTGAGGGTGTTACCCCGATGTCCTTTCACCCACAGGTGGACCTGCAACAATTAGCCGATAAATCTATTAGTGGAGTCAAAGAAAATTAGGTGCCAACTAGTTTGAATCGATGAGTCAGTTTCTTTCATTTTTCATTTATGATGATAATAAAGAGTCTTTGGCAATAGGCGATTTGTCCTTTTTTCAACGGGGGGGGGGGACCTGTCTCATTTCATCCACCTGTGACTAGCTAAATGACTCTTATGGTTCTTTTGGTTTGGAAAAATGGTCAATAATACCCCCCTTTGACCAAAGCGAATCGAGTGCTGGTTCTGGGCTGGTGCGAGTGCTGGTTTAAAGTTAGCTCAACCTGTGAAACGTTTCAGAACCGGTTTGCTTATCCAGGGGCATGAGCGCCACCGTATAGTCACATCATTCAGTCACTGTATACGTCTCCATTTTCCAAGCATAACTTGGAACCACTATGGTGGACTACATCGCCTATTAAGTGTTTAGTGTCACTCTTGGCTTTGCATTTTTATATTGGCATCCTCAGACCACTGTTGCTTTATTTTCCCATGGATATGTTGGATCACGCTACACCAGCTCTGGTTTTTAGAATTTAGGGTCATAAGCAGTGACGATAACCCCGCCCTCAGCCTCTGACATGAGCAGTTCTTTGTTTCAGAGTGTTGGTGCCACTCTGGAAGTAGTTTTTCTTGGCTGACAGCCAGTTCTGTGGCTGTCATAATGCAATTCCGAACCAGCACCTGAACCTCCTTGGTCAAAAAAAGAGGTATAAATCAGTCGGACTAGATTAACATGTTCAACTAAACAGTCCCTCTGCCCCTGCCCTCACTCTTCTAGTAGGGAATGGACAAGTGGGGAAGGAGGTAACAAAGAGGGTGGCATCCTAAGTCACCCCCCCCCCCCCAAATCACCTGCTGGTCATCTGCGTTTGGACTTTTGGTTGGACAAAAGAAGCAATTTGAAACAAACAATTAATTGAGAAAGTAATCAGCAGAAAGATCGATATTGAAAATGATTGTTACTTGCCCTACTTGCAGAGCATGTTTGATAATTACTTGGTTTATGTACAGCCAGGTTTTTCTTTCTTCTGAGATGCTAATACACAATGACAATGCAGCCATGTATGGCTGGCATTCTTAAGGTTTACTGTCTGGGACAGACCAGCTGTGTATAGAGATGTAGAGATTTGCCTCAAGCGAGACACCAATATGAACACACACACACACACACACACACACACACACACACGCACACCTTATCTCTCTCCCTGTCTTTAAGTCCATCCTGACTTACCTGTCCTACCTGCAGAAATCTTTGCATCAATCTCATCACTTATTGAAAAAAAGTTTGTTGAAATAGTTTGACTGCATTTAATCATAACTACCTTTGTGTTGCGTTCAGATAAAGCTGTGAAGAACTGGTCGACTAAGAGTGTCACAACCTGCTTCAGCTGGCAGACATGGTGGCACCATCTCTGCTCTGCTATCCCCTCCTTGTCCTTGAATCCGATTTGAGGTCCTGCCCCCCTCTGTGTGAGCCACGCTGTGTTATTAACAAGGTTGCTAGCAACATGTATTTAAGCAGGTCAATATCCATGACTCTCCCTCTGAGATCATGCTAGTATTATCAGTCCCAGATGTGGAGGCGAACATGTGAGCCGTGCTGTCTCTCAGCCCTGAAGTCTGAGGCGATGTGTCACTGTTCATCTTGCACTCTCTCTGGCTGTGAGATCTATCCTCCCGTCCCGTCAGCTACATGTGTTGACAGCTTACTCTCCGTCTAATGGCTACTGCATCTTTGCAGTGCATAAGCTCTCTCCAGCTTCGGCCACTGGGTTTTAGTAGGTCAGTACTTGAACATTATGCAGACCCTATGACTGGATGCACCATAAATCCATAATCACCTTTTTGATAATATAGCCACATCTGCTTTTGAGAGTTCGCCACAAAACGCTGACTTCTGATTAGAGATTCTTGTCAAGTGCACTCCAAGTAAAAGCTGATGATGGAGGTTTGTTTGTCCAAAGCTGTAGAGGGTAATTGTGTTGTGTGTAGTGATTGTTGTTGAAGTGAAGTGTAATTGTTTCCTTGACAGGCATGTCATGCGTGTTTGCTCTCACGGAGGAATAAGCTCGTCAGGACCTTCCCACTGCTGAGGCGGATGCATTTTCTGTGGGCAGATGGAGCCTGGATAGACGTAGCGTAGCGTATCTAACAGATAGCATGTGTTGGTGGAGCCCAGTGTGATAGCACAGCAAAGACAGATCAATCACATGCAGTGTAGAGGCCCGTCAGTGCATAGCATCATCCCCGCTCTTGTGCACAGATATAGGTTTCATTTGGTGGATTTGGCTTGGAGAGTCTGTAGGCCTGGACTAAAAGTATCAGTTTTTCTTTTCCTGCTCATACTTCCTTATTGCCCATTCCACTGTTTTTACACATTCAGCATCATACAAGTCTTACTTACTTTGCTCTCATTGATTGTAGTTTTCATTTTCTTGTACATACTCATGTCTTCTATTACTCTAATTGAATGAAGGGTTAGTCAATGTTTTTGTGTTTTTTAGAACCCAATCGACAGCTGCAAATAAATTGTTCATGATTTTGTATTTTTGGGCATATTGTTTAGTTGTTAGTGACAAAATTAGATCTTAGTTTTTAGTATTTTAATGACCCCATTTGCAGGTTATTACTACCTTTCTTCACGATTAGTATTTTTTGGTGAATTTCGCCTGATGAAAGTGCGATGGATTTTGCGTGCATACTGTGGAATCAGTTATATAATTACTGCCAACCATGAACTGCAGCATCGACGGTTCACGTCAAATGTCATCACCCATCTTTCTTCTTCTTCTTTTCCTGTCATCTCTACACTGGATCTATTTAATAAAGTGTAAAAAATGCTAACGTGAGGGGGCTTTCGTGTAGATGCACCACTAGTGTCACCTATTCAGTGGTGAACTTATATCAAATGTCCCACTAACACAGTTCTTCGTCTTTGTTCTCCAGGTGAAACCGAAGGTGATCGAGCCGCTGGATTATGAAAATGTGCTGGTGCAGAGGAAGACACAGATCCTCAGTGATGTCCTCAGGGACATGCTGCAGTTCCCTCTGGAGGACTTCGAGGTGAGTTTTTACAACTGTTTCATGAACGTTTGTCGTGCAGAATGCGTCACATCTGCATTTGAAAAACTGGCGCAAAAGGCCTCACTGCAGTAAATTTGGCTTTGGGTATTGTAACAGGGATTATTATGGTGAGGTGGAGTACGATTTTAACCACTGAAGTGGTGGTGGTATGGAGTAGAGGGTGTGGTAACACTGCCAGCATTAGGGCTTTGATTCCAGTGGGGCTACTAATGAAACTACGTGGAAGTGAGGTAAAAATATCCACTAAATAATGAGTGGTAATGGTCGACTGAAGAGTTATACTTACAGTGTAAGTAATTAAAAAGTGCTCCATGCCCACACAAGGTCACAACATTTATTGTCATCTGTCCAACATCATCATTGACCCACCCACTTGCGTGTTTTCTTTGTTATATTTGTTTGGCTTTTGCAGACTTTTTCTTTCGGCCCTGGCATGGCCACTGTTGTGAGTGCCGGGTGGGGTCGTTAACAGCGGCTCTCTCTCTGTTTACATCCTTCTGTGCTGTAGCGAGAGAGGGGTCAGGGGCCATCTGTTTAATTGGCTCATTCTGTCTCCGATGTTGTGACAGAGCGAGTGTTATCTCCAGCCACATTGTACAGGACGTACGCTCCATTCACACTTTCCACGGTGAGGACGGAAAATCTAAAATGGAAATCTGGCCCAGAGCTGGTACTTCAGGAAATGAGACTTCTTTGTGTCCTTACCAACAGCAGCAATGAGATGTGCAGTATATCCTCAAACCTGACCCTGCCACTCTCTCTCACGATCCTGTGGAAATTTTATGGAGTCTGGGATTTTACTGTTGTAGCTCTCCTTTCAGTGAGAGAAGTCTTTGTTTCACCAACCATGATGACTTTAACATCTTCTGTCTGAATGACTACACTGCAGAATAAGACAGTGCAAACAAGAATGAGTTTGATGATGCATATACTGTTACAAATGTTGTCTAAAGTTACTGTTTATTGTGTGTGTAAAATAGTTTCCTCTCAGGCTCCTTTCTCATCTGCACTTTAAGATGTCATTGTCTTATGGGTAGATGACATTTAATTGATTTTCCATGCAAGACACTGAGGATGAACATACTTCACCACAACTCTAATGGGAGTTAAATTTCCAGATAGTGTGCTTTTATTTTGAAGTTAGAAGGAAAATGCTATGTTGCAATAGCCCAAGATCCAAAAGACTGACTGACATTAGAGAGACAGTTTTCCTTAAAGAATATTACATTTGCCCTCTGCACATTCACCTGCAGCCAGGACCGCCTCTTTATGGAGCTCTCTGTCCTGATTGGATAAAGTGGAGCTATTTAACACTAAAATAAGGTAAGAAAATAACACTAACAGCATCTTGAACATTGTGAGATGAGGGCAAACGTAAATTATGTAGTTGGTGATTTTAAAAAAATCTCCAGATGTGAAGACCTTTCCCATCAATCTGTCATTTCAAAGCAGTTCCATGCGACAATAACAGATTCCTGACAAAAGTTATACAGAGTTTTGATGATGCATCTGAACAACATTTCAGTTACAAGCGAGCTGCATTAACTGGTCAATGAATCTATTAACTGAAATTAATTGCCAACTATGTTGATAATTGTTTTCCGGTCAGATTTGCTGCTTTTCTTTCCATTAATGTAAGAGTCTTTGGGTTTGGGACTTTCTGACAAAAGATGCCATTTAAAGATGAGTATCTTACCCAATTTTTTGTAATATTATAGACTCACCGATTCATAAATTTACTCTTTTAAAAGTAATGCATTTGTTGTAGTCCTGATCTCTGTATATGGCATGATCTTGTCATGTGAGAACAGACTCACAAACACTTGTGATGTTTGTGTGAACAGCTGAAACCAGCTGACTTCGAAATCACTGCAAGCAAAAGCGCCATTGTGCATCTAGTTTGTGTAATTATCATGTACATCATATACGTAATGTACAAAGATGTAGCTTCATCCTGCTCTTCGTACGCCATCTTTCTCGAATGCCGAGGCAGAGTTTGTTGTTGCTGGTGACTTAAAGAGGTCAGCCGGAGGTGGCTCTATTACCACTAGTTGAAATGGGTACAGCCCCACCTATCGTACCGTGGTATGACATGCTGCGGCCAATAATTCGATTTTCTCACAGGCATGTATACTCGGACAATTGCAGTTGTCTGATTGAGTAGCATAGTCGAACTATGGCTGTAATCCGACTAAACTGTGCATGTAAACGCACTGACTGAATCAGGCTGTGGTAGTGGTTGGAACTTACTGTAAATGTATTTAAAGCACACAACCCTTACATAAGTCCTGGTTACTTCACTGTACAAGCTGTCATTACTGCAGGTGGCTATGTGGAACAGAATAAAAGCAAAAAAGTCAGTGTTTCTAATTTTGGGTTTGGCTCTGTATAAAGCCGGGGCTTGTTACAGTTTACAAAGGCCTGGCAGCTGGGTCCTCGGTGAAAGTGAGCCAACCTTGACTTTGTCTTCTCTTGTATCATACTCCTCCAGCATGCTGCTATGAACATAACATACCAGCTTTAGATACAAACAGCACGTTGTTAGGGGCTGACAGGTGATTCTGACTGAGAGAAAAAAAAAACACCACAGGCAGCACAGTGAGTGAACTGAACATCTGTTTCAACCTCCGCAGACTCTTGTTCAAGCAAGGTTTCAATCAGCTTCTGTGTCAAGGCCCTTTGCGGTGCTTTTAGTGAAAGGAGGTACGGCCAGTGTGTACACTTACGGAAACCTCAGTAAGCATAGAGACAAGTGGTGGATGATAGATCAAGGTCAAACGAGGCCGAACAAGTTCTCTGTCTGTGTTGTTACTTTTGTATAAATCCTGTTTTGGCGGTTCCTCCGTATTAGGAACCACTATCAGGTCTCTGCTTTATCTTGTCCCCACTGCCACATCAAAAGTCATGTGTTGGTACTGGTCTCATGTGAGCCAGTGTTTATATCACCTCCATCTGTTTTTGATCTGAAACTGTTGGCACAAGGCAGTTCTGTGTATGTCTCTCTCTCTCCCCATGAGGTTTCTGGAGAAATTTGTAAAGCTGACAGATGAAGACATCACCCTTTTTTACTTGAACCAATTTCACCAATTCAGCCAAACTATATATGGTTATATATATTATATACAAGAACAAATGAGGCAAGGGTTATTCAGTTGTATACCAGTAGTGTGTCCTATTCTATAAACTGGACCTTTGGTTAAAATTGGCATTTAATCTGCACTTTAATAAATGCTGATTACCTGAAATTAATGTTTGTTCACTTTCTTAGCAGAGGTAAAATAAGAGTGAGAGTGAGAGTCAGAAGGCTTTCTCTGGAAAGGTAAAAGAGTCAGTTGGTCTCCAGCAAATTTAATTCAGACAATAGATGTATGTAATTCTCCCAATCACTCCGGTGTTAGTTCAAAAAAAGGTATCAAATAAAAAGGAGAAAATAATTGATATTAAACTGTAGAATACTAACAGCTGGTAATGTCTACAGGCACACTGGTTTCAGGTTCGGCTGAGGAAGAAGAATGATTTTCCAAACAAAATGTCAATGGAGTCGTGTTGAGTGTAGCTTCATCCCGAGCTGGTTTTGGGCCCATTTCGCCAGAGAATACTTCAGTTCTCCCTGGCGACTTGTAGCCCAATTAAAAGCTTCCTGTTGCCCACTTCCTGGCTCCCTCTTACTTCCACGTCTGTTTATTTCTGCTGCTTGGATTGTAAAGATTGTCATCTCTCCAGCAGGAAACCTGGCTAGTAGAGAGGAAGGGGAGACTTCAGGTTTAAAATGCAAACTGGTGTGGAATTTGTTGTAGCTGCCACAAACGAGCTCTCAGTCAAATGCAAGGTCATTCAGAGGAACAGTGTCAAATGTCCATCCAGGTGTTGAGTTAGACACAAAACTGCTGGTGTCTGTGCATCTTTCATCCATTTGATATTTTATTGAGAATCCCAAATCAGAAATTGAAAAAGTGACTCCTTATTTTAGAATTTGTTTATCAATGTGATACAAAACAACAAATAATGCTTTGTCTTTCGTACTTTTGTTTTTATCCTAAGATCAAAAATAAGGAATTGAAAAAAACAAGCCATAGGCCTGAATTTGATTCTGATATTTAATTTTTCAAATTTCTGTGACCTGGAAATTATTGACAATGACCAAATTATTCACGGCCTCACTGCATTGATGCTTTTTTTCATTTTTTCATTTCTTAAAAGTGGCCAGTTCCTCCAATCATTTTTTAAAACTGCTTTTATCCTTTGATGTACAGTAAATGATCATGATGGATTAAATTAAATGAAAATTAAACTGGTCTGTAAAGTAATGACATGGAACATATTTTGCTCAAAGCAGCATTTGTTCTAAAAAAATGTGTTGGGAAAAGATAATCTAGGTTTTTTCTGCATCCCTCACAGTCAGAGCTGCAACCCAGATGCACTTGTTTCCTTTTTCCTCAGTCAGCTGAACTGTTATCACTTAATGGTTGTATTTATATTTCACTCTTGCTCGCAGGGATTATGTGTGGTCAAATGCACTTTATTTTTTAAATAGAATTAATCCTCCTGCCAAGACCGGATGGTAATGTTGATGCACGTTGTGGCATTTCACTCAGAGCAACTATGATGTTGCTCTAGCTTTCAGACTGCTGCTTGTAAAAGCACTGAAACTAAAACCAATCTAATGAAAATATAAGATATACTGTCAACTTTACAATATAAGCTAGTAGTGTTGAGTTGAGTTTTTATGAATGGGAGTCAAGAAAGGAAGAGAAGTTTGTGTTTGGATATATTTGTTGGCCACACTTTCTTTCTACGTTGGGACGTGCTGTTGTGTTTTCTGTTTCTTGTTCTCTAAATCGAGGCCAAATTTCAGGAGGGGGCCCTAAAAGTTGCAATCATAAGGGCATCAAATGCTGAGATATTGTAATTCAACCTCAAATCTTAAAGGGAAGTTGAAATGTGGGTTACATTTTTAACAGGGATGAATTTCTTAGTGGTGCGCGTCCTATATATCAGTTTCAAAGTCGATGTTCTCACCGTGACACTTTGTCAATGAAAGCTACTGAGTTATTCTGTATATTATGCAGAAAGAATTAAGTAGAAATAATGGATAACGTTTTGACACTGCCAAAAATGCATGAATCTGTATCAAGCGAGTACCGTTCTTGGGTCACAGTAATTTATTATTTTAAGCAGTAATGGAGTAATATAACATGTTTCTAATATGATTTGTTGTCATATTATTAAAGTTACTAAGTTGAGTGTTGCTACCACAGGTGCACTATGTAGTATAGGAGAAGACATTTTAATCAGGTGAGAATGATTCCATGATATGACTGATACACAAAGTTCAGGTATCGGCGGTATTGAAGATATTGAAACATCTCTGATGTTGCACTGTGGTTTTAGCCATACTAGCTGCTTTCTAATAAGCTAAAATAAGATGGTGAACATGGTAAACATCACACTTGCTAAATGTTTGCTTGTTATCATGCTGACATTATTAAAAGAGTACAGCTACCATGGCTGTCGACACTTAGTCTGGTATAAGTGATTACTTTGAAAGCATAGCTGCGACTTCGCTCAGCTGTGAAACTGCTGTTTTGCTCCAGCACACAGTGAACCTGTTGGTCATTAGCGAAAGGCTCAAACAAAGCTTTAGAGGTGCTGAGATGCTGATTACTCAGAGTGCGCCGTCTGTACAACAGTGGCAGACAGCCAGGCTCAGGGTGTGTCTGAGGGTCCTGGAGTTGAAAGCATCCTGCCTCCATCACAAGCTGCCCCTTTGAACCCTCACAAACACATCAGTCCTGTCTCAAACATACAATAATATTTAAAGGAACACCCCGAGCAAACTGTGTCCAGCTGAGACCACAAACTGTAGCACTGGGTGAAGGTGTCCAATGTGTTCCCTGTTTTGTTTCAATTTTACAATGTTTTCATGCTTGCTGTAATTTTCTCTGTTCTGTTTCTGTTTCTGAATCAACTGTTGCTGTGTTCTACAGATTTCAACTCTGAGGCGGCAAGGGAGGACGCTCTTCCCTACAGTGCCTGAAAATGCAGAGAGGGAGGCCCAGAGTCTGTTTGTCCAAGAGGTAAACTGTTTAAAACGCCCTGAAAGCAGATTTCCTTAATCAGCCACTTTGTGACATTTCAACTAAAACAAATTCTAAACTTAAACTTTGTTTTTAGCCATTAAGACTACAGCTGAGCTCCATAGTCCCCTTAATAACCGTGTGACAGTATATATATACTATACTATTTATCATTCCATCCAAAATCGGGTCGTGGGGGCAGCAGCTTCAGTAGCGAGAATACTATATACTATATAGAATATACCCCTACCCTAAACACCCTATACAGTAGCTACAGGTAATTTAATTGTAGAATGTCTGGTGGCGCTAAGTACAAAGTCCAGTACAAGAGGTTAGGAAGTGGCTAGAAATGTTTATCACTTGTCTGTAAACCACGCGGCCACATCGCTGCAGGACCGTGACACTAATGCGAGTCACTGCCAATTTGCGACCTAATATTAGACGGCACGCCACAGCACATCAGGAAGTGGTCTGTAGAGGCTGTTGTGTAAGTGGTATCTGGGCTCATTACAAATTATTACTGGAAGCAGCTGGACTATTTGTGCTGTTTTTTCTCAGTTATATCTATTTGTGCCAGGGGACATTGGAATGATAGAGAGCAATTCATTTCTACGGTCCACAAGTAAATCAAACTCTGAGTTATTCTTTGTTAGCGCTGTCCGTCTTCAGAATGTCTGCTGTCACACAGTTCAGAATAAGACAAAACAAGTTCTTAAAAACAAACAGGGAAGTTCTAGAAATGTGTTTGTTGAGTAAGATAATACAGTTGAACCTATAAAATGCAGATTGTGAATTATTTTCAGTTGGTGCTGATAAAATGATGAGTTATGGCTACAAAAGGGGAATGTAGGTTCCTCTGAGCATCACAGTGATTTACCCTCCTGCCCACGCTCACCGCTCTGACTGTCTTTTAAAGCCAGAGACCAAGTGGTGGCCGACTGTTCACTTCTCAGGTCAGAGTTCAGTGTTTTGAAGTTAAAACGATACTAAAACTCCCGGTCGAGTGCTGTGCGACGTCACCAGGACAGCTGTGTGGATCAGCGCGGCAGGAGCCTCGCTCTGTTTCCGATCGCTCTCCTGATCAGGTTGCACTCCATCTCCCTGCTGGAGCAGTTCTTGTAAACGGCACGTAGTTCAGCAGAATAGATACCAGCGAGCTGATCCGATCACTGACTTTAACAATGAACAGATGTCTCCCTTCCACGGAAAAGGGAGACAGAGATACAATCCCTACCAGTTTGATCTGGTGGGTGTTGGTTTGACTGAGGTGGCGTGTGAACACTCATCATTCGCTCCTTTACCCTCAGGGATGTCACTGAATAGAGGCTTTAATTGTTGCTTAAAACAACCATCGTATTGTGATTGTGCTGTCTTAGGATTGATTAAGTTATTAAGTTAAACTGTGAGAAAATATTTTGTCGGCCACTGCATTTTGATCTTGAGAACAGTCCAGCACTTGTTTCTTTTAAAGTATCTCAAGTTGTTGACAGATTTCATGTTCTGTTCAATGGGATATCTGCTGAAAATTGAGGATTATCAGACTATCCTCAAATAGAAAACCATTTTTTTTTTACAAATCAAAGTAGGAAAGGAGAACTGGCTCGAACTGAGAATCAGTTCCAATTCGTCCAATCCATTGAAGTCCTCTGCCTCAGAGTTGATCAGTTCCTTATATCGATTCCAACAAGTTTGCACTGCAAAACAATGATGTCACACTCATGCGTCTTTGCTGCTGGAAACACGAGGGAGTCTTGGCAACAGTCTTAAACATGGCTTCATTTAAGAAAGAAAGATGACAACAGTGCCAGTAACGTAATGTCATTTCAAGTGAGGGTGGAAACATCAACAACATGCTGAAACGTCTTTCTAGGCAACAGGGGCTTAAATTCCTGGTGCCATGCAGATCCTCATGTTATAGTAACGTTAGCACCAACCTTGTGGGCTTAGTAGGTGTTTTTTTTTTCACTGTAAAGTGATGAGGAATCAATAAGAGGCTCAATATAGAATTGATAATGGCGTTGGTATTAATGAAATCTTATCAATTCCCATCCTTACATCACAGTCTGTTTAAATGTCTACTTTAAAGGTCTACCAGAAGCTGGGCGAAATCTGAAAAGTTTATAAAGTTTATAAACACTCCTTGCCTTCAGTCATATTTAAACATATATAATAGTATGCTCCCTTTGAGGCTACTGCACTGCACTGTTTTTTATCGCACTGAGACACCGTACAGTTTGTTATTGTGGTCTGTAATTTGTTTCCATTGTCTTTTCAGTGCATTAAGACCTACAAGTCTGACTGGCATGTCGTCAACTACAAGTACGAGGACTATTCCGGGGACTTTCGACAGCTTCCAAAGTAAGTCTATGGTTAAAAGCACTACAGTGCACGACATTCACAGAGGCAGTGTGGTAGTGTGCCAAAACATTGTTATGATGGGCAAGTAACAACAGCTTCTGCATATAATATGTGGATACCAGAGTTTTTTAACTAAAGGACTTACGCAGACTTTTGTGTGGGTTTTTTTAGGTCACCTACACAAACTGTTTCCCGCTTCTGACAAAATGTTGCTGTGACTTAATTACAAGGAAACGTGCGCAGCGTGCAAATAATTCTTATTTCCTTGCAACAAAAGAGTGTTTCCTTCTTACGGTGCACTGGATAATTCCCAACTATAGCCAGTGTGGAAAACACCCTCATTGTCCGCAGATGGTGTCATCAGCTCCAGCCTCTTCCCCAAAGAATATCTCTTTTACTGCCAATATGTTAGAATATGAGTTGACAATGACCTTGTGACTTTGACACTATCAGCGCCGCCAAATGTTCTGTCACTTTTCTGAATGTGGGGAAGTTAAAACAATAGACCGTGACGCGGAACGCCTGTAAAAGCCTCACACAATTTACAGTTGAAGGGATTCTTACCTTTGACACATTTTCCAGCAGGCAGTATACACCTTAAATCCAGGAGCACTCAAGCACTGCTTTCCAACACTCCTGGAATTTGTATTTTTCCATGATGTTGCTTTTTTCAGACTCCCTCGAGTTGGCTACAAATATGTACAATTACTTATTTTTTTCAAAATGACAAAAACATAAGGAAAAAATCACGCAATGTCAGTCACACCACCTCAGTGGTAGAAACATGTGCTAGAAAGTTTTGCAGAGTGAGAGAAAATCAGCAAAACTGCACCAGATGCCCTGGACCGCCGCTGCTGTTAAATGTGAAGTGCTAAAATTTATATTACTGGCAGTAAAATGTACCTAAACATCAAAAGAAAACGGTGTCCTTTTTTGTTAAGTGGCAATTTGAGATACTATTACAAAAGCCTGTGAAAAAATTTGAAATATTGATGATCTGCTAAGTAACTAGTGGCATGATAGATGTGTTGGTGTAAATAACAACAATATATTATCTAAAGGAGATACATTATATTTTTTCTCTTTTTTTTCCCTTTTCCTTCAGTGTGTTATTTTCTTGAAAGTTAAAAAGGTCAAAGAAAACTCTCTTCTTAGTGGTACTGGCTCAGGCGTGTGTGAGCTGACCACTCAGAGGAGACTGGGTATCAGGCGTGGCCTTAAAGAGACAGGAGCTAAAACAGAGCGTTTCAGACAGGGGGGGAATAGAGAGCTGCAGCACTGCTGGATGTCAACATATTCTAGTAGTAACCCAAAATAAAACCATGAACCTGAAAATGAAAGTGAGCATAATGATCTGATAATGATGATGATTCTCATGATTTCTTTTGACATTTTAAAGACTAATGACGATTAATTGTGAAAATTATGAGAATTGTGATGATTTTACTGATTATTTTACAGCAAAGTGTCCAGGCCTGATAAACTGGCTGTCCATATATTTGAAGTGGATGAAGATGTCGATAAAGATGAGGTGAGTCTATGGTGGACTTATTCTCTTTTACTCTTCATTAACAATGCCAACAAAAATCCAGTCATTAATTCAGAATAATACACACATTTTTGTTTAGCAAATCAATGTTATCTGGTTTCTAGACTCCACTTTTAATCAGGATTATTTATTTTACTAGAAAGCTGTCCCAGAAATGACTGCATAGCGCTTAATGTTTTCTAATTCCAGTCATCAGCTTTGCCGTTCCTGTTTTCATTAATTTCATTAAGGAGATAAAAGCCATTGTTGTGTCCAATAGCTGAATTTAATGGGAAGAATTAAGAGTAATTAGACTTTGAGACTTTTTGCTGGCGCACAATGAAATCTTCAAGCAACATTTGGGTCTTTTCACCCTCTCCTAATTCATGCATGATGGAGTGGGTGTGCTTTTTTGCGCAGATTAAACAAGAGATTGTTGTCTTTGGAACGGGCTCGTAGGAGTGCAGAACAAGGAGGCTCATAAGTCACCTGACAGACACTCAGATCGGGTGGGAGTCTTCAAAGGCGATACGAAGCGGTGGCTGAAATGTTTTTCTAATATGCCGAGGTCATGATTCCTCGCAAGATGCATGATGACGATCCCAACCTTCTCTCCTCACGTGATATGTCAAACTGCACTGCCAAAATGCAACAAAATGCTCCTTTTCACTCACTGAAATACACTGTTTAGTATCTTTTTTCCCTTTAGCTGCGTGTTAGCTAATGCAGGTGTGATTGAGGGAGGTCATCACGGGTCAGGGTCCGTCCTGCTCAGCCTCACAGTCACTCTCGCCTCTGACAGGACCCTTCGTTCAGTTTGTGCCTCTCTCTGTGGCCTCCAACTCTTCACCACTGCAAGATTTTTTTTAAAAAAGAAGAAAAAAAGAAAGGGAGGTTGCTTGTACAGATGAAAGAAAAGAATTTGAACTCTTCCTCTAAAATCCCCAGAATAAATCTTTTTTTCATTTTTTTATGTGTGTGTGTTTTGGACTGTATGGAAAAAAGGCTGTGTGATTTTGTCTGTCTTGTCTTTCTCTGACTGAATTTAAGAAATAGAACCCTTTCAAAGTTTTTCTGCAAGGTTGCCACAAATCTTGTAAGTGTATGAATTTGGAGGGAAAAAATAAGGCCTTTTTAAGGCGTTTTTAAAATCGACATGGGTCATTGAAAGGGTTTTATTATTTTGTGCAGGAAAAGTAAGTTTGGCTCTTTCTATTTTTAAAATTTTTACAGTTGTAAGTTATCTGGGGTTATCAGACATACTGTTTTACCTTGAGAAATGGCCCGATGTCCGTCTGGATTTACAGTCCATTGTCTTCTCAGTTGTGGATCAATCTGGAAGCAGAGAAATGATAACGATTTGTTATGTTTATACTGCTGTACCACAATGAAGTTTCCCAGCCTGTGCGGGATGCGAGAGAAAAACAGCCGGCTGAATGGGGTCAATTGGGCCTTGAAAAATAGTTGAAAAGTCCTTGAATTCGATGCCTACAAAAGGTGTGGGAACCCTGTTTCTCAAGCACATTTGGAGCTCGGACAGTGTGAACCCAGTGATTCGCCTGTTGTCTAGACACTGACGAGGAGAGAACAGGTACTGAACCTTACCAGATGCTTTTCAGATCCCTCCACAAGGCACACTGGAAATATTATAATTCCTGCCAGGGCTTTTAAAAGCCCCTTTTGCTTTATTAAGCTGAGTGAAGAAGAAGAAGAAAAAGAAGAAGTGGTGCTGGATCAAAATAGGACATCTTGAAAGGCCATTCACTCCTCTCATTGTGTGAAAGTGTCAGGGATACAGCTCCTGTAGGTTTTCAAAGTGGGGAAGTGTAACTGTAAATGACGTGTCCTCTGTTCATGCAGGGCTGATCTAAACCAGGACAGCGCCATCTAGATTTGTCCCCGTCTCTTCTCCCTTCATTACTCTCCTAACTGGTCTACTTTAACAGATCACAATAGCTGGTGGAACACCGTAGATTTGTGTTTGGACATAATCGCGTGCTGCCCGACCTTGCAAGCATGAGACGATCGGGTCCATGTGTCACGGATCTGCTGTGAAGATGGAGATATTTATTTTGTTTAAGAGTCACAGTTTGTTTAATGTTCCTCTGCCTGCTTGTTTGGACTGAGGCAGCCCCTCATGTCGAGCTCTGTGTCGTGTCAGACCTCAACATCAAAAGGTCTTCTGCACAGGGAGGCAAGACTGTGGACGGGTGTGGTAAAAGCATCGGTGATATAATATGATGATCCACTGCAAAAATATCCAAATTAAGTCGTGCTGAGGGTTCTTTCAGAAAAACCTTCCAATAGATGTGTTGTCTTTTGAACAATCGGAGTATTTAGCTCTATTATTCACGTGTTACAGTGGATATAGAACTTGCTTTGGTTAGTTTCCTTGCAGCATGAGCAGTATCAGTGTGTTTTAAATTCTCCGATGTTTTTTGTCCTACAGGATACGGCCTCCTTAGGATCCCAGAAAGGCGGGATCTCCAAACATGGCTGGCTGTACAAAGGCAACATGAACAGTGCCATCAGCGTCACCATGAGGGTGAGACAAGTGCTAATAGCCTCAGTTAGAGATGAAACAATAAGGCATTAAATTGATTCTTTGATCAGTAGAAGAAAAAAAAAATAGTTTGAGTCATTTTAATGCAAAAATACCAAATATTTGCTAGTTCCAGCTCGCGAAATGTCAGGATTTTCTGCTCTTTGCTTTATATGATGGCAAACAAAATATCTTTAGCTTTAGACTCGTTAGTTCGACAAATTAATCAAATTGAAGATGTCACCTTTGGCTCTAGGAAGCAGTGACTGGTGTCTTTTTCACATTTATTTTTTTTTATATTCATTAGAATTAAAAGATCAATCAAGAACATATTTGATACATCTAATCTAAATAAAGAAATGAAAAAATCACAAACTCTCAGTAGATTTCTGACTTTCAGTATAATTGTTCATTGGATCTCTTTATTTTCAAAAAGAGTATTACAAAAGACAATAAAAAAGGCAAACGACGACGAGACAGGGGTTGAGAGGTGCACACGTCTTCCTCAGTTGTCCAATAGCACGTCTCCTTCTGAATTTCAGCCTATAGTCATGAATCAGCTTCAAAGCGCTTCACAGTCTGTACTGCATACAGTACCCTCCATCTTTACTATATCTATCTATTGTTTAAGTATCGTAGATTTATTTTTGTACCAGATTTATGAGACTGTATACAGGTAAAATTGGACAAACACTGCATCCTGTTTATTTGAACGTTTATTTCTTCTTTTCGTTTCAGTCATTCAAGAGGAGGTATTTCCATCTCACCCAGCTCGGGGACGGCTCTTATAATCTGAACTTCTACAAGGATGAGAAGATCTCCAAAGAGCCCAAAGGGACCATTTTCTTGGACTCCTGTATGGGCGTGGTTCAGGTATGCTCTAAAATATTCCAGTCATCTCTGATGGATTCCAAGGCAATGATTTCTGACCTATTGACCTGTGAGGATGTACTGGGTGTGTCCTGGTCCTTAATGGAAATGAAAGCATCTCTTGCCAGGAATAAACTGAGGCAGACGCGGCAACTTCCTCTTCACTATTCTTCTCTCTGTCTGTGTATTTCCCCACACACGGGGTAAAATGTAAGCTATACCGGGGGAAATTTCAACACAAATCTCTCTAACAATGATGGACCGCTGCCGTGAGACCCTTTGGTGTTCATTTCCCTGAAACCAGAGCTGTCTCCTCCCCAGGGTCGAGCTTTACTGCTGACTCTCAGCTGGTGAAACAAGGTGAATGCTGAGGTCTCACTTCCGCGCACTTCCCAATCGATGCCACGTGCAAAACAGCTGCATGTGGGCCAAGACTCAGTGGATGCATTATCATCTGTCCGTCATCTCAATAGATGGAAAGAACCTGATCGTTCTGATGTGGCAGCCAGCTGGCGTTGATCAGATACTTACTGGTGAACGAGATCGAAGCGTGAGCGTTTTTCCAGGACTGTCTCCTATCCTGCGGAGGGGGAGAGTTATCAGGGTGTTTGAATGCTTGAAAGATCAGCGCAGGTTGTGGTGTCTGTGCTGTCCCCCGAGTTCTTCAAACCTCCAAAACCACCCAGTTCTCAACCGCAGACCTTTGCTCTGTTTCATTCCTCAGCGCTGGAAGAAGTGAAGGAAGAATGTACCTCCTGGTTTACTCCAGTCTGTGCCATAACAAACACTTTAACAAAAACGCCACAATATAAGGAAAGTTCTTGTGTTCTTCTGAGTTCTCCATCATAAAACCATTATTTTGAATATATATATTTTCAGATGCCTAAAAGTATTACGTCGAGGTGTGTACTTGTATCAGTCTAAAAATCCAGAAATGTGCTCAAATAGGGCTGTAGTTCATTTTATCACCTCGCGCTATCAGCATCAAACTATGCCTTTAGTTTTTTTAATTGTTTTGATTGAGCAACCCCTAGTGGCAGAAATGACCTCATTAGAATATCTAAGAATAATATTCTATTTACCATAAGATAAAATGTAAATACCAAAAATAAAAAAATAGTATTTACAAACTCACATAAACCTCAAGTGAAGCAATATTAAAGAAAGGATAAATAGCCTCATCATTAATAATCTGCAGTACATTAGAACAACAGACAGTACATACAAAATCTGGACCGATGCTGTGAGGTCCAGTCGACCATGGCTTTGACTTTAAACATCCATTGTGTCCAGGATATATTGGAAGAAATGGGATATCATTTTCAACATCATATTAGATGCTAGATGCTCCTAAAACCTACACACTGGACCTTTAACTGCAATCAAACATATAACATTTTTCAGGTAGACTCCGACTGATCTTGGAGGCACAACACACATAACTCGACTACTGTCGATGCAGATTACTCAAATATGTTCTGGGAAGAGGAAGCCAAAAAATCAGTCTAAAAAGTACACGTGGTTTAGATTCTATTTATCTGCAAGTCCATTTAACTTCTAATCTAAAATCTGTCTGTTACCTCATACACAATGAGGTAACAGACGGATGTTTGATTGCTTTTCTGTCCCTGGCTGATCCCCTTTGTCCACACACCAGTGTTATGTGTCATTCTTCTAGGCTGTTTCAAGTAAAACATCCACATGGAGATGTTCTCAAAACACATGCCGATTTAGTTAGTTGTTAGCAGATTCTGACACAGAGCCTAATCAGTAACCCATTCTGTCGGCGGTAAAACCCGCTGCTAATGAGCACAGCCCCTCGCATACCACATATAGCTGAGGACTCTTCTGCTCTGTTCATTGTGACTTTAACCCAACCAGCAGAAACTGCTGCTCTGTGATTCAACTGCAGATGTTTAAGTCTGCAGCTGTAATTGCGTGGAGTGACATCATACTGAGCCTCAAGCTGCTCCTGGTGCTTTGTTAAGATGCCAGCGCATGCTTAAACACACCAAGAATTCACCACATGTTAATTAGGTGAACTGCTGTCCCCTTTTCAGTTAACAAGGAGCAAAAGGGCTGTGACTGATAATTGTGGTTTGAGGTTTTTATTTTCTCTTTCCTTTCATTTCCTTCCTTTCCTTTCCTTTCCTTCTTTTCTTTGCTTTTCTTTTCTCCTTTTTTTTGTTCAGAAGGCAAGAAAGAAAAGTAAATTCTGTTATAACGTTTTCTAAATCTGATCTAAATTGTGTTCTTTCCCTTGTGACATGACCAAAAATCACAGTGTTTTGTTGTTGTTGTTTTGTTGTTTTCCTCAATTCCTCCACTCGTTCCCTCGAGGACATGAGCGGCTCTGTTGTCTAGAAAACTGTGACCGGTCCTCCTTCCCATCAGACTATTAATTCCGTTTATCAGGACTTAATTTTTATTTCTCTCCATGTTTATTCACCCGGTCTGCCGATAATGAGCCTTCCCTCCCGGTCACTCCCACTCTGCTGTTTCAACATTGCAGACAGTGATAACCGTAGCATAACAATCCGCCGCCTGCTGACAATGATAAGATAACGTCCCTGTTCCGCTAAAGAAATGCTGCTGGAAAACATTAAAGTGTTTTAATCAGCAGACCTCAGCAGAGTGGCTGCATCTCGGACAAACTGCAGCTGAATCAGCAGTTATTGGTTCTGAATGGGCTACGCTGTGAGCCTCAAATGGGACAGTGACATCATGGAGGTCATGGTTCAGCTCTGCAGATTGGGCTCCATCCCATTTTTCGAGAGTCTCTGCTTGCGGTCCTGGCAGAGCTGGAGGCTTTGTTACACAGATGGAAACACTCGGTCCCTCCCTCACACTCCCGTTGTCCATTCGCTTTCTGTGAATCTGGTTTTAGCCTCCCATCGCTTTCCAAAAACAGTGACTCACACTCCGCAGATTGTTGCTAAATAGTGTCATTTTAGGGCCAACATATTGTGATGAAATCTTTACTTTGTATACACTTTTGTGTTTTTGAGGGCACAAACAGCTTAACAATGGGGGAAGTGAGAGTGAAGGTGGAGTTAAAGTGAAGTAAGCTTTGATTTAGATCATAAAACTAAAAGTCTCCTGCAGTCTGTTGAGCTGGCAGACCTTCAATGTTAACTTTGGAAAGTGGGATGAAACATTCCTTCAACCCTGCCATATCCACGGTTTGGTATTTGATTTTTGAAATGTGAAAAACTAAGCTTAGTCAATCAATCATTCAATATCAGAAACACACACAGAAAGTCTTTGTTCTGCACTGAATTGTTTCTTATCTTTCATGTGTATATAATGTACAAGTTTTCCTGTGCTTTCCTTCTTCTGTCTTTCGTCTGATCTCCTCCCGGGTCGCGGCTGCAGAACAACAAGGTTCGGCGGTTCGCGTTCGAGCTGAAGATGCAGGATAAGAGCACCTACCTGCTGGCCTCGGACAGCGAGGGAGAGATGGAGGACTGGATCAACACGCTCAACAAGATCCTGCACAGCAGCTTTGAGATCGCCATGCAGGAGAAGAGGAATGGAGAAATTCATGATGGTGCGTGTTTTTACAGTACCTGAAGGAACGCAAACATGAGATATTATAACTCAAAATGTTATTTTGAATTAGTCAAAATGTTACACAAGATGTCGATGAGACGTGATTTATGGGTTTTTACAGTCTTGCTGAAACGTCCATGTTTTGAATAAAGACAACTTTTCAAATTCATCCCCTCCCACACTTCCCTGTGGTATTACTGATGGCGCCGCTGCTGCAAGACAGTGTGAGCAACATGGCTACCGCTCATGGCCTGGAAGAATCCAAATTTGAGCTAGAAACCTTGATCGCTGTGCTATGAAAAGGCGGAGTAGACGACTTGTTTGTATGAATAATTAGGCAGGTTTTGTTTCTCGCTGAGCTTGTGAAAAGAATGCTGGTTTTCAAACATCTAAGTGGGAAACACATATCAGACACGACACCAGAGAGCTCTCCATTGAGTGAACGTCCGTCCGTTCACTCACGTTTAACCTTGGTTTCTATCACTCTATTTCTTTCTACTCTTCGCCTTCTCTGCCTCCTCCATCAGCAGGGTTCTTTTTCTTTTGTGGTGTAGCGTTTACACACTTTTTCCAGTTGTTACACCTTTACATGGGGAAAGCGATCAGGTAAAACAATGCCTCTTCCTGTGTTGGTCACGCAACTTCATTTTCCTCAGAATATAGCCAAGTGAAAGATGATATCTATACCTATATGCAGATGATGATCACTTTTTTGAAGCTGTTACACTGTGACATCAGTTTTTTTTTTCCGAATGATGCGTTAAAGCACAAAGATTGTCAAAGGAAAAGCTACTAATCTTCCTGGAACCTGGAACCATGAAATATTTGGTATTTTTGTTTAGAAAATGTTTTCTAATGATTATACATTTTCTGTCAGTAACTTTATTAAGTGATGTTTTCAGCTGTGCTTATGTATACCGTTATACTATACTGCAGTTTAATTTATAACAAGCTCTTTATATGTTTTGCATGTAAAAAATTTAACCTGTAAAATATTTGTAGTCCAGTAAAATATGTCCATCAAAGCTGTATTATGGCATGAATGGTATAGACAAATACATCAAATCTTTACTTAAATACAGTACAGTACTACAGTAAATGTACTGAATTCCACCACTGCTGTACTGTGTAAAATCCGCTGAGCTGCAACCATCAGTTAAGCATTTGATCAGTTAATCTAAAACGTCGACCGAAAATGATCTGCAGCTATTTTTATAATCAATTGATCACTTCGAGTCAGATTTTAAGAAAAAAATTTCCAGTTTCAGATTCTTAGATTTTAATATATTCTTCATTTCCTACTCTTCTGATTGTAAACTTAATATCGTTGGACTGTTGATGTCAAGGTGTCCCTTTGGGAACTTGTGATGGACATTTTTATGATTATTTGAGAAAATGGTAAAGAATATTTGATAATGAAAATAATAGTTATTCACTGTAGCTGTCAAAATGTGTTGGACTAATATAGAAGCAACAGTGGTGACATTCTGTAAACTAAATTCCTGAGATGAAAAACCCTCAGTTATCATAAGCAGAATGATAATCCAACCTTCTTGAAGATCCAGTAAATCCACTCATCATTATCATTATATTTACTCTTGGATTCTGTATGTACCTGAGGATGTTTTTAATGACACATTCTTCATTCACACCAGCATCCACTCATTACTGGCAGCTCACTTCCTCCTGGCGCCGTGGTTAAGTGTGGTGCAGTGTGCGGCTGTGTGGTAGCAGACCACCCAGGCTTTTAATGCTCACCTCCTGTCTCGCAGGAGGCTTAGCCATGGAGGAAAGAGGCTGAATGCCTCTGCACAAAACGCTCCACTAATCTGTCTTTAACTCCTCAGGTTTTTATTAATCACGCTGTGCACGAGAAGGAGAAAAACATTCCGCTTGAAGAGATCACTGAGCTTTCCTTAAATACACCGCTGGGACCTGTGGTATCTCCATCTCAATCCAGTTGAATTGGTGTTTACCTAACTTTCACATGTCAGAAAGCGATTAAGGAGGTTTAACAACACAAGGGTTTTTTTTTATTTATTTATGCTCTGCAATTCAATGATTTCTTGTATTTTCCTTTAGATGATGATCTTGGAAAGTCAGACAGCTCCTCTGGCAGTATGGACAGCTTTCAGGTAGGTCCTACTTTCTCATCATTACACAGAGCTGCAGCATTAAGTCTCTGCTCGTCCATTGAAGTTGTGAGGGAAACATGTGGCTTGAATTAAGATTTAAGAGTTACTGGTTACACACCTAATTTCTCAGACATCTATTTGTTGTTTTTTGAAGATCTGATCTGACATCAAACAGAGACGTCTTGTCATGTGATGAGCTAAACCTTCTCAGAACAATTTCCACTGGATGACCTCATTCATTCAGTGTTTTTTGGGTTTCATCCAAAAGCACTGCAAATGAAACAGCCCGAGTGCATAAAAATTCTGTGTAGATTCACGACTAAAACTGTCTTAACGCACAAACACTGAAATAGGCATAACCGTTCTGTATATATTGTGTTTACACCTGATTCTGTTGAAATATTGGCTGATGTACACACATTTTTGCTGTGATCCCTCAAATTTTGTTAAGAGACAAAACATATGTAACAGAGGTGGGATATTTTACAGTTCAACAATAAACATTATGGTCTAAGATAACAAAAGTGCACTGAAACAGTAACCTTCACACAGTAATAATTATAAATCATCATAAGGTGTCTTTTTCTACACTTTGTTCTTTAAGATCTTTTTCTTCCTTTATGAATACAATTTTCTGTGTTGGAAACGGCATGCTTTTTTGAGCATCCACCTTTTCCCATCATTTATACGTCGTTCCCCAGGCCTTAAAAAATGCATTCAACAACATTCAACTTGAGATATCCAGTAGTGGAAAAGGCTGACACTTGTTTCGACATAATGAGACCTGCATTAGGATTATTTGTGAGGATGGAAACATCTGCATTCTTTAAATGATTTACTGACTGATGACTTACTGGAATGGATATATTCATGCTGCTGCATCGCAGAGTGGTACGCAGCAGTAAAGCCATATGTGCATGGAAACTGGTGGTAACAGTTAACTGGGAAACAGCTTGACAGGTTACAGTGTGCAGCATTGAAATGTGCACTGGCACCACCTGACTCTGCCCACAGTGATCAGCCTGTAAAATATGATGACTCGTTTCCAGATGCGTGCAATTGACAAAAAAATGTTCTAATGTTAAAAACAACTGAGTGTAAGTCTCTCAGATGATGTTTCTAGCATATCAGTTTCTGGTTTCAACCTGTTAAGAATGTGTCTTTCTTCTCCTCAGAGCACAAGAGATATAGAGTCCAGGATGAGGAGCGAGACCAGACTGAAGCTGTTCACTCTGGATCCTGACACGCAGGTGAAACACATTTAAGTTTGTTTATCTCATCTGGTGATGAGATCCAACCTAATGCTCTCTAATATGATGTAATACCTTCTGTTGTTCTGTCTTTAGAAACTCGATTTCTCAGGAATTGAGCCGGATGTTAAGCAGTTCGAGGAGAAGTTTGGCAAGCGTGTTCTGGTGAACTGCAATGACCTCTCGTTCAATCTGCAGAGCTGTGTGGCCGAGAACGAGGAGGGACCCACAACAAACGTAAGGCAGGCCACAATAGGCCCCTCAATAACAGAAATATCACCATCCGGTCAACTAAAGTGGGATGACATAGTTGTAAGAGCGGCCGGATGGACTCCCCTCATTATCGGGGCCTCTGAGCAACTCCTGTTGGCGTAGCAACCATGCTACAGGCTCAGTAATGAAGAATAATCTGTGTAATGGAGTCTGATGTCCTGCTGTCCCTCCCAACAGAATCTGTCTGTTAGAGACTCAACATGACACTCACACACACGCACGCATGCACACACACGCACGCACAGCAGATACTCTGAAGTGTGTTCAACCAGCTCCCTCCAGTGAACTATTAATGGAAAAGCTGACGGTTAAGCATTAGAATGAGGGGCACCAATCAATTTTTTATTTGTCCTGATCAATACCTCAGTTTAGGAAATCTGCCTATATGGAGTATTAATACAACAATTACAAACACAATTAACAAAATTACTGGTTATATATTTATCCATTTGTAAATAATAATAGATAATAAAGCTTAAAATAATGTTGTTTCACCAAAAATCTCCTTATTTTACATCTCATTTGAAACTTTGCCGGAAATAAACAGTTTATGCATTTGTAAAACGTTAAAAACGGCATGAAACAATTTCAGTTACAGAGAGTTTAACAGACTTTTACATCATCCCCTTATAATACAGTAAATATCTAGTGAACAGTTATTGATTGTATGCTGTTATGAGTATTCTGTTTGACAAAATGTGGGAGAAAAGGGTAAAAAAAATTTATCCCTGTAATCGTTCTAAAGCAGATTTGTTTCCCTTCTCCTTCTCCAGGTGGAGCCATTTTACGTCACCCTGTCACTGTTCGACATCCAGAACGGCAGGAAGATCTCCTCTGACTTCCATGTGGACTTAAACCACCCGTCCGTAAGGGGCCTGGTGCCCAGTAACAACAGCCAGTATATGAACGGTGGGGGTGACACCCACCCTGAGGGGCAGCGGTTGGTCCACGGGGTGCCAGAGTCAGCCTTGAAGTATCCAAGACAGGTGAGTCATGAAACAAAGACAATGTCTGTGTATCACCAAAGTCATTAGGATTCATCCTCTGGGGAACATGAATGTAATTGTTAAGATATTTCACTCCGTGCTGATGCCATTTCCATAAGTGCAATTCTTGCTGAGAAATAAGGTGCGTTTCGTTGTCTCCACAGGGAGTATTCTCTGTAACATGCCCTCACCCAGATATCTTCCTTGTGGCCCGCATCGAGAAGGTGCTGCAGGGTGGAATCAACCACTGTGCCGAGCCATACATGAAGAGTTCAGACTCCACAAAGGTACTGTGACCCACGCATGAACTTCCATCAGGGCCCTCCTCACAGGGCAGTATGTTCCCTGAGACTCAGCAGATTCCACCAGATTATTCCACATTATACACAGATAATCATCCGTGTTTTTTAGTGCCGACCGGCTTCACAAACTCTCAACAGAAGCATTGACTTTGGCTGTACAAATGTGGTTGTGCACCCTGCAGGGACTGTGGTGGGTAGTGATGGGATTCAGGAAAGAAAGAAAATATGTTAAGTGTCTTTTGTGTGTGTGTATGAAAAAGTGTGTGTGTGTGTGTGTGTGTGTGTGTGTCTGTGTATTGTATGTTATTAAGACATATCTGTGTGTATCCGTGTTGAGACTGGCAGCATGCTGAATATGTTACAGTCCTGCAGGGCTGAGACCAACTTGTGCATCTGAGTGATTAAACTGAACTCAAACTGTGTTCCTTTTTTCCACTAGGTGGCACAGAAGGTCCTGAAAAATGCCAAGCTGGCATGTAGCCGGTTGGGCCAGTACAGGATGCCTTTTGCCTGGGCAGCAAGGTGCTTTATCTCTTTTAACAAGTAAAATGTTAAACCTGTATGTTCTGCTTGCATGAAAACGTTCTGTGTGCTTTACACCAGAACCAAAACCCATAGAGATACACTCCAACAGCAATGGTGCAGTCGTTTTAGGAAAAAAAAAACTCATAGGCTGTGTTCAGACTGCAGGGACAAGTGGCCCTAATCAGATTTGTTTTGCTTTTGTGTGAGTCAGATCAAAACAGCACAAATCCTGTGCATCTTTGCACCACTCACCTGTGTGGTGCTAAACCTGATGCAGGTCTTATTTTTTGCAATGCGACCTCAGAACGATGAGTCATGTCAGAATTCCTTCCCATTTACATCACTTCACAGATACTAAGCTACTTTAAAGTAGCCCTTTACACCCTGAAATTTTGGATCAAGCTACAATCCCACCAGTCCTGGCTCTAACTCCACATCCACCCACACCTCCAGTACAGAAGTATCAGCCAAGAAGCTATCATAAAAAAAAGTGTTAATCTTTCTTCTCATCCTCATACTTCTTATTATCTGTCCATGAAATTGTTGGCTTCTGCAGCTCATCAGCTGCAAATGCTGACTTCACTGGCTTCCATATTTACATCTGTACTTTAGCGAGCAGTGTGCGACATATGAGGCGTGATGCGGGTCATTTCATGACGTGACCTCCGTGACAAGATTACACTGGGATCTGATATGGGTTTAAGACTTGCTGCAGCGGCCGGGGTTCAAATCTGACCTACGGCCCTTTGCGGCATGTCATTCTCCCTCACATCCAGAATCCTGTCACTCTTAAGCTGTACTGTCGAATAAAGCCACGACAGCCCCCCAAAACAGTAAAATAAAATGAAACTGAGCAATACATTTGAATTGAGCACTAAGGCTTGCAGTGTGAAACCAGCCTTTATTATCTAGTAAATAAACCTACATAGCAAATGAGAATGAAGCAATGACAACAACCTTTTATGTTCCTTTCGTACTTTGTGAAAGTCACTTATCAAGCAAAAACGTCAAACTCTGCCCTCTCAGATGTGAAGGTTTTGTGCTTTTTCAGTTTTAAATTAGTGTAACTAGTATCGGTTTATTGGAAAAATAAATAGCTTAATCAATGATGCAGCATTAAACGCTATCATTCAGGTACAGTATTGTTGCCCAGTGTGGTGCAGAGGATGCAGAGGTGAATTCAGGACAAGAGAAATTATTCTGGCTCTTCTTCTCCTTCTCGCAGGCCTTTGTTCAGAGATGCTTCAGGGACGCTCGACAAAAGTGCTCGTTTCTCAGCTCTGTACAGACAGGACAGCAACAAGCTATCCAATGAGGATATGCTCAAGCTGCTGGCTGATTTCAGAAAGTGAGTAATGCTTCTTTGTTATAAACTGTCTGAGTATTCCTGCAGATGTTCTGGGAAGGAAAATATGGAAAATATGCTCCTATAGGTTGCACTTTGGAAAGTGCCGGTCGGTTTTGGAAATAAGATGTTTGCTCACATCTGTGAATGTAGTATGTGTGTATATACCATTTGTCACTGCTCACTCTAGTCTTTGGTAGACGATAGCAAAGACTTAACTGCAGTTTATTTTCCTTTCCTCAGGCCAGAGAAGATGGCCAAGCTGCCTGTAATACTAGGAAACCTCGACGTTACCATTGACAATGTAGCCCCCGACTTGACAAGTAAGGCCTCTAAACTCGCTCCATGCAGCCAACATGAGAGACATGAAAGCTGTTTCTGCTCAGAGCAGATCAGTCGCGTTGTCCGCTGCCTGTTTATTTAGTCTCCCTCCCTCCTGCTTCTGTATATAGATTGTGTTACCTCATCCTACATTCCTGTGAAGCAATTTGATGTCAGCGAGAAGACCAACGTCTTCTTTGAAGTGGAGGAGTTTGTGCCGTGCATCGCCAAATGTTCTCAGCCTTTCACCATCTACAACAATCACCTCTATGTCTACCCGAAGCACTTGAAGTACGACAGCCAAAAGTCATTTGCAAAGGTACCACATATAAGGGACTATGGTGTCTTTTTGACAGAAGCCAGGAGAGGCAAATGTGAAAAAATAATTAGTTTATTCTTTTCTGTTTCATTTTATTTATTTATTATATTTTTTTGGGAAAAAACTTTGGCAAGGAAATTATTTCTGTTTTTGTTTTTGTTTTCAAAGTTTGGCGGGTGAACTAGCGTAATACTCATTACATGTTTTCAGTAGAACTATAACATTCATGTACACCTGGTGCTCCACTTCATCCTCCTGTGGCAGTTAAAAAGGAAAATTGGCTAAAAAAAAAACACCAGACAATTTAAAAAACATATAAATATATATCCTGGCAATGCTTTTTTTATCACTTACTGACTTGCCTCTCAGGGCTTCTGTGCAACATGCAGACAAATGGTTTACTGTTATACAGTGCACTCTTCTCTCATAGTGTGGTAAACTGGGTCGGTTCTGCTCATTTGTGTCTCTCCTCAGGCTCGAAACATAGCTGTCTGCATCGAGTTCAAGGACTCAGATGAGGAAGAGGCTGTTTCACTAAAGGTAAACTCAGATGTGTCCTGGAAGTGCTTCCAATTATTCCCTTAGGGACAGCCCCTCCCATCACAGGAACCATTGTATAACCATTGTTATCCTCCCACAGTGCATCTACGGCCGACCTGGAGGACCTCTGTTTACCAAACATGCCTTTGCTGCAGTATTACATCACCAGCACAACCCTGAATTCTACGATGAGGTAGGAACCACTGCACCGAATCTGTCATGATGCAGCGATGAGTGACACTCACATGTATAAAGCAGTAAATGTCTTATGTTTATTTGTGCTTTAGTATAAGATCGAGCTGCCAACTCAGCTCCATGAGAAGCATCACCTGCTCTTCACCTTCTACCACGTCAGCTGTGACAACAACAGCAAGGCCAGCACCAAAAAGAGAGACCTGGTCGAGACCCAAGGTAACAACACTGAACCATACAGTCATTTGAATATCGGCGTTTGACTTTTACACATTTTTCTTTCCTGGCTCAATGCGCCAGGCTCTCAGCTGACTATCGTACCTTCTTTCTCTTCTCTCAGTGGGTTACGCCTGGCTCCCCCTGCTGAAGGACGGCCGGGTGATCATGAACGAGAACCAAATCCCTGTGGCTGCCAACCTGCCTGCTGGATACCTCAGTTGTCAGGAGGGTGCCAGCAAGGTAGAGTTCATCCACAAGCTGTTAAAGTTCATCTTTTTCATTCTTTATTTAGTGCAAAGCTGATTCATGTGCAGACTATGACTATTTGTAAATATGTTTTTAGAGATGCCAAGCCATCTGCCGAGATAATGACATGAGAACACGACAGCCGTACTGCTGAATTATTGAGTGAAGAACTGTAACTTTTTCTTTGTATTACAGCATTCGGGTCCTGAAGTCAAATGGGTAGATGGAGGCAGGCCTTTATTCAAGGTGTCTTCTCATCTGGTGTCCACAGTCTACACTCAGGTGAGTTTGTACCGACCTGTAAAGTGTATCTGCATCCTTTACCCTGATTGTTCATCACTTTTTTAATGCTGCCATTACATCGAAACACAGCTTTGTGGAGGAAACTTTTGTATTCTGTATTTCTTTGTGTCTCTTATAGGATCAACATTTGCACAATTTCTTTCATCACTGTCAGAGCGTTGCACCTGCGCCCCAGGTGACAGGAGGAGAGCTGGTGAAATACCTGAAGGTAAAAAAAGAGTGTAAAAGCACCTTTAAAACAGCGTAATGCAGGTCAAAGTGCTTAACAAGTGATGGACAAAATTTAAACAGACCAAGAAAGCGATAAAATATGGACACAAAAATAAACTATATATTTTGTGGGTTCGAAGTTTAGGTTTACAAGTATCTTTAGTACAAGTACTAACCCAAATACTTGAGGAATATGCCGATAAACATGCTAATTAATACTACAAAATGTTTTTTTTTTGTTTCACTAATTTGTTAAACAAGTTCAATATTTCAAATTAATTATTTGAATTTTTCTTGATTCTGTTTCTATCAAAGAAAATGTGAAAAACTACTAGTGGCTGTACATGCTTGAAAGAACCTTTAAAAAGACTGTTAACACCACTCGGAGTCGCATTCAAACCACAATCCACAGTGTTGACATTACAGCCGTGGCTTATACCGTGTAACCGAGTGCACATGTTCTGCAAGGATGCATAAGTTGAGTATTTGGGTGTTAACTCCAAGGGAAGGACAATTTTTTTGATGCCTAAAGGGAAGGGTCCGACATGTTTTCACACTAAACCTTCTCTGTATTAACTTGAAACCTTAACGCTGGCTCTTACTCACTGTGAAACCGCAGACTGTCATGCTTGGTTGGGGCAGAATCACATGGAGATTAATGCTCCGCTTCGTCCTGTGGTTTGCCAACAGCGCATCCTTCTGGGCGGTTTTTGAATGATATTTTCTGTAGAATTAAATTGTCTTTCCTGCTAAGATCAGACTGATACCCACAGCTGCTGTGATTCTTTCTCCTGTTTCTACTGGTAGCTCAGTTTGCCCGTCAGTTCCAGTTCACTGTTCCCCTGTCGGACATTGACATGAACAGCAGCACTTGCTCCAATGCATCTCTCAGGCTCTAATGTCAACACAGCAGTGAACATGAACAATGGCCTGAGGGTCAAGCAGCGATTCTGCCAAATGACTTGGCAGGGCTTGTGTTCGTTTCCTGCACACACACAAACACACAAACACACACACACACACAGGCGATGATGCACCAGTACCCACACTCTGCCATGTTCCAGGCAGCTGAGGCATCAGGTGTGGCTGATTAGTACAGAGTTGTTCACGCATTTCCTCCTGTTGTACCTTTTGGATTAGTTTCTTCACATGTAATAATTTACTAGCCTTCTGTGGTTTGACTGGAGAAGGAAAAACAACATGACCGTGGTCCACATTCATCTCCTCGTTATACACAATGGGCTATGCAGTCAAGATCTACATAAGCATATCGCTGTGATCTTTCCCCCCCTCAGAGTCTGCATGCCATGGAGAGCCATGTGATGATCAAGTTCCTGCCCACCACCCTGAATCAGCTGTTTAGGGTGCTAACCAGCGCCACCCAAGAGGACGTGGCAGTCAACGTCACCAGGCAAGTGTCTCTGAGGCGATCCTTCATTTACAGTTCAGATAATATCTTGTAAATTATAACTACTAGAGGTGGATCTGGAAATATATTCAGCATTTATTTTTTCAAGAGAGCTCAAATTAGTTTGTTTTTTCCAAGCTACAGTTCGTCATTAAGATGGAAATACACACGATTGCAGCGGCTTCTCCTGTTCTTAATTACCACTGACTCTTTTTATTACTCATAAATGTTTTTACATGTCTGTCTTTTATTTATGCCCAGGGACTTTTTCACCATCAGTGGCTTTCTTTTTTGGTGTCTGGTCGACTGAATGTTGTTGCTGTGGAGAACAATATTTTGGTCACATGCATGCCAAAAGAAAATTGTGTGTATATATATATATATATATATATATATATATATATATATATATATATATATATATATATATATATATATATATATATATAGATATAGATATAGATATATATATATATATATATATATATATATATATATATATATATATATATATATATATATATAGATTTAGATTTAGATTTTAGAAACATTATTTAAGTGGCTGATGTGTGGCCTGTTTTGTTTTTTTCACTGTCATGAAGTCAGTCCCAACACACCTGAACCTATTTCAGTGAGACTTTCTGGTGTGCAAGATCTTATATATCTGTTTAGTAAAGTTTAATCGACAGGGTAATAGCAGTATTTGTAGGGTGTTAGTTCACAACACTAACTCCACAGGAGGCTTCTTTAAAAGTCAAAATAGAAAAGAAGAAGAAGATAAAAGAAGAAAAAAAAAGGAAAAGAAAAACACAACATAGGTATAATATTATAATACAATAACAACACAGACGTGTCTGTACTGGGGTATTTAGTTGTGAGATGTTATTTCTCTGTTAGCTGAGATTTAAAGGGGATTTAACCTAACCCAACCTTTTCCCCATGTGTTTGGCGAGCAGCTGTTTCTGGTTAAATCAGAGGGATCTTAAGTCCGTCTCAGCTGGGGTTTGCTGTTGCCATTCGTAACTTAGACACAAAACATGGGAAAATAGGGTCCAGGTTGAAAAATATGGATTGAATTTAGAAATTTTAAAACTGAAATTGAAAGAATAATGTTGTGAATGAAGCACGCGTATGTCAGAACCGTTATTAGCCGTCTCAGCTCCATTCAGATCCATTTCCTCACACATGCTTTCCTCATCCGGTGTTTCCTTATAGAGTCATGATTCACATCGTTGCCCAGTGCCATGAGGAGGGTTTGGAGCACTACCTAAGATCGTATGTGAAGGTAAAGATCACATGCTATATATCATAACTCACTATTCATATGTTGGGTTTGGACTGATTTCTCCTCATGTGTCTGACGCAGTTTGTATTTAAGACTGAGCCACACACGTCCACCACCACCCGAGCCGTGCACGAGGAGCTGGCTAAAGCCATGACTGCTATCCTGAAGCCTTCCACTGACTTCCTCACCAGTAACAAGCTCCTCAAGGTAACACATTTGTACTCTCTGAAAAGGATTACACAGTGTGTGATTATAACTGACGTGAATTTCCTCTTTATTGTTCGCTGATTGGTGTTTGTCTGCCTTGCAGTACTCGTGGTATTTCTTTGAAGCCTTAGTCAAGTCCATGGCTCAGTACTTGACTGAGAGCTGTAAAGTGAAGGTAAGTCTGCCACAGCATGTGTTTGACTCAGGGGTGTCTGCTTTATGACAGCTTAGGTGGTTCACGACATGCCAAGTCTTGTGGACAGCCGCAGCACCACAGTCAAAGTATTATGTATCCACAGTCTGTTCCCACACTGTTGTGCAGTTTAATTGGCCGCATTTGTTCATACCCCATAAGAAACCACATCCCTGTGTTTAACCTCCACTGGCACAATGTGGAGCCGGCAGTGGAAGCGAGTACATGTTCCAAAAGAGAAGTCAGACCAGTGTGGAGACTGAAGTTTCACTTCAAGGCTGACGATATTCTATATTTTTGTTGATGTCAACTAATCCTGTAAAAAAAGACCCAAACTAATAACATGTGATTCCTTCTCTCGGTACTTCCCAACTTCTTTACACCACCCATTCATTTCTACTGTAGATTTGAATCTTTAAAACTGTGGTAAAAATATGTACTTTGAATTTTAAAAGACATTAAATTTTTTTTTTTTAAACATTGTGATTTTTTGCACACCTTACCCAAATGGTAGTATGTAGTGTAGTACACAGTATAGTGCATTTGTTGGGGACTATTTTGAGAGGCGGATAATTTACATTATTATGTACTTGTGAGCATTTTGGTTTGCAGGATGGTGTATATTGGATAGAATTATAACATAATGCCGATGTACATCATAATGAAGGAACATGGTTTCAATGCAACAGCGTCGCTCGCATTGATTTGTTTTTAATTGTGCCCCCTTTGACCATCCTGGCAACTGAGCAATCACACTGACTTTCACCTAGAAGACTGGGGGTCCATGTCCTCTGTGGAGGCTATTGTTAGATTATTGATTTATTATTTTATTATTAGACTTAGACAGACAGACAGTCACAGTTGGGTTAGGTTTAGGCAACAAAACTACTTGGTTAGGTTTAAGAAAAGATCACGGTTTAGAATAAAGTCGACCCTTTCACAATGTTAACCACGTGTTAGAAAGACTTCTTTCTTCTATATGCCTATTTTTGCAGGCTCTGTCACACTATCTATATCTAAACTATATCTGGCTTTGGCTGCACAAGCAATATTTACTATTCATTTATTTGTGGGTTTGATCTTTTCATGGTATTTTCTTACTTATCTTACCAGACCAGATCTATCGAACCTCAGGTGTATTTTTGTAGAATAACGTGTATGAACATTCATGCTATGCCCTGCAGCTGTCCAGGAATCAGCGCTTCTCAGCATCCTTCCATCACACAGTGGAGACGCTTGTCAACATGATGATGCCTCACATCACTCAGAAGTACAAAGACAACCTGGATGCTGCCAGGAACGCCAACCACAGTCTGGCAGTCTTCATCAAGGTCAGGAGTTACAGCAGGGTGCCAGTGGATGCACATATTATTTCTGATTTGCTATAAATAGTGACATAATTGCTTTTCTCCATCCTTGTCTCTAGCGCTGTTTCAACCTGATGGACAGAGGCTTTGTGTTCAAGCAGATCAACAACTACTTCAACTGTTTCATGCCCGGAGACCCAAAGGTACGCACAATACATACAGTAACAGCATCTATACACATAAATCCTTGTTTGTAAAAATGTGCAAAGCCTTGTCAGCGTCCTGATGGAGGATGTTAGGCTGTGCTCCAGATACGTTTTGCACTACTTTAATGGTTTCCATTGTTTTCTGAATGCAGACGCTGTTTGAGTTCAGGTTCGAGTTCCTGCGTGTCGTGTGCAACCACGAGCACTACGTCCCCTTAAACCTGCCTATGCCATTCGGAAAGGGGAGAATATTGAGGTTTCAAGGTGAGAAGATTGGCAGATTTGTCTCTTGGTTACGTAACAACCCTTACAGTAGCTTTACAAAGTGCCAGAGTGCTTACATAGAAAACTGAAGTAAAACCAAACTGCTTTACTGTCAAAGGCCAGCACAAATGAAATAGTTGTACTGATTTAACAACTCATACGTACACAATTTTAATTGAATAGCAGTTAAACAGGTTTTCTGTCATTGTAGCAGTCTTTTATTTTATAGAACATACTTTGTTTGTTTTTGTGTTCCTCAATTAGCTTTAGTGTCTCCATATGATACAGTGGAGTCAGACGATACTCCAGTAGGTAGGTACAAGGGTGTGCTGCTTGCATGTCATCTCCAAAAAGAGCAGACTTTGATCTAATCATAGAACCATGACTGGAATGGGTAAAAATGATCCAAAATCTGAACTCAGGCATTGTAGTGAAAGATGTGTATAGAAGCTGGGATTGGCTCTTTGGGCAGGTGTGGGTGATAGCGAGTGCAAGTAGTTTTTTTCCTGTCTGGAGGTGGTTTGGAGTTTGGATGAAATAGTGTGTTTAATTTGATTTCAGTCATTTTGGGGGAATCTTTGAGTGTGATTTGGGATTTCTTTACCTCTCTTAAATAATGTTGGGAACCATCTGTGAACAGCTGCCATGATTCAGTCACAAGCTTTGATCCTGTTTGTCTTTTTTCTACAATGATCACCGTCGACGTGCAACAGAAGCTCAGTCACACAGCCTGAACGTGTCAAACATAAATTATAAGCTTTTCTGTCAATCTGTTTTTCCCTAGAATAGATTGTTAGAAAAACATCATCAGAATCACTTTGGTATTTGAATCGTTTACCAGGATTTGATGTTGTCAACAAGCTTTACACTGTCCGTGCATTTTTGCACTTTTTCCTTATCCTAATCTCTTCATTGTCCTCTTCCTCTCCTCAGACCTCCAGCTGGATTACTCACTGACAGATGACTTCTGCAAGAACCACTTCCTGGTCGGGATGCTGCTCAGGGAGGTCAGTGCAGCTCTGCAGGAGTTCAGGGAGATTCGTCAGAATGCCATCCAGGTGCTGAAGGGTCTGATGATAAAGCACACGTTTGATGACCGCTACACCTCTAAAGTAAGCAGTGCCTTCTCGCCTCTGTGCTCTTTTGCATTTCCACTGCACGTCAGCATCTGCTGTGGATGTGAGTGAGACTCTGTTGAGAGATTTATTTGTTTTTCAGAGCCAGCAGGCCAGGTTGGCAACACTGTACTTGCCCTTGTTTGGTCTGCTCCAAGAGAATGTCAACAGGCTGAATGTGAAGGAGGTATCCCCGTTCCCCATCAACCAGTCCAACAATGTAAGGGAGCCATCTAGTGGCTAAACCAAGGAAAAGATCTAAACTCAACACAATCGGTTTTTCTGACATCTATAACTATATCCACACCTGAAGAAACTAATATATGCCATACAAAGATAAAGAAAAGATTTTTATATTGGAGAACAGGATCCTCCATCATATATGTACAAATAGTACTGGAGAACCTTTGACTACAACCTTTAGATTTTTGGACCTAAGGACCCACCATCAGACCTGTTCCTCACCGGGTGGCCTTTTTTTTTAAAGCTACATATGCAGGCTTGGGGAGTTACGGAATACATGTACCTGTAACAACATTGCGTAATTAGGATACAAAAAAAGGTACCTGTGTTCCTGTAAAGTTACAGAAGAAAGATCTAGTAATTGGATTACAGATGCATTCAGTAAAAAAAAAGGATCACTAACAGGATTACAGTTTTTAGGTAAAGAATGACATACTTGTCTGTCTCATGGTTTGACACTTGTTATTAAGATTAAATACAATCTTATTGAGATTTATTTTCTCTAGTCTTTATTGCATATGTTTGGTACTGAAGTAACATCATGTTATCAATTTTGTATTTTGATACATGGATAACATCACTGACATTACATTTTTAAGCGGTAATAAGTAACTATATCAAAATACATTTTCAAAGTAACCATCCCAAACCTGCCTGTACAGTATGTGGGTTTGTGTGCATTAAAGTGTTGCCCTGTTTTGTTTTGTTTTTACCTCAGAATGGACGAGAAGATTCACTTCTTACCAACGCCTTGATGACGCCTCCCAGGTCTAGCACCTTCCTGGACACCAGCTTGCACAAAGACGTGTTTGGAGCCATCTCGGGCACCTGTGAGTGGAAAGACAATGCCCAAATATTGAGAAAAAAACAAGATATTTGTTTCATATTAATGTAAAACTGCACTTTTTTTGTGACAGCTTCCCCTCACACATCGTCCACCCCCAACATTAACTCTGTGCGCCACGCGGATTCTCGCGGTTCACTCATCAGCATTGACTCTGCCAACAGCCTGCCTGAGAAGAACAACGACAAGGGCAACTCTCTGGACAAGGTACGGCCTGATGCCTGCAAGACGCCCGTAAAGTCAGTTCATACAACATTTATGAGAAACCAAATTTAAGGTCCTTGTCGGGCATATCAGAGGTCCCCTTCTTATGACAAAAGTTCTTCAGACACTTCACTCACCCCTTGTTAACTTGTACCATTAACTCCCCCTCCTCACCTCTATGGCTGGCCATGGCAGACGGAGAGGTTTGTGCGGAGACACTCTGTCAATGTCCTGCGCTTCTTTACGGAGACTGAGGAGACCATGCTCTCCGTGCGCACCAAGCGTGCCACCATGGACTTCTCCCTGCTCTCTGTGCCCTGTGTGCCAGAAAGCGCCCTGCAAGCCAGCGTTTCACTTCAAGTACAGAGCGCCTCCTTCCCCTCACACAGTCATCTTCCCTCTTAGGAGTGTCCCACCTGGGAATGTTAGAGTGTGTGTATGTACATGTGTGTCCTCAACCCTCGAAGCCCCTTTCTTTGCCAGATGATTCTCAGGCATGGACCTGTTTGTTCTCTGGCCATAAAGCAGACCTGCAGGGGGCCTCACAGGGTTTGTCTCTGCTCTTTTTCCAGATGTTGATAAGCATGCACCCTTCAGGGATTTCTCACCTTTTGACTTCCTCTCATGTGTTCTGTGTCATTTTTTTTGCCTTCCTTGAAAGTCGGCCTCATGCAAACTCTGAGAGAGGTCCACTTAACAGAAAAGATCATCTGTGATGTTGTGTGTTTTTATCTTCTGGTGAAGATTTTATTACTCTTTTATCACAGTGTGTCTAACAGCATTAAAGGAAAAGGGCACACATAAATAATGAAATTGAAATAGTTTAATTTAACAATCAACTACCAAAAGTGCAAGAAAATAGCTGCACCACAGCTGCACAGTTGACGTTCAACTTTTCAGAAAAGCTAACTTTAGCCTTGAAGTATTTTCTCCGAAACACCCACTGACAAAGCCGTGGCTTCATGCTTTCCATTAAGTCAGCCAGTTTCATAGTCTAGACGAACTGCTGGCAAAGGAACGTGCTTGGTATATCGCCAACCCCTTGCTGTGGTAGAGCTGTTGCTCCACTGCTTTTGGGTCTGTTTTTCTCCCTGCTCTCTGCCTCAGCTGGGAGAAGTGGTGATGGTTTTCCACCGGCAGCTGTTCCACTTTGCATAGAGCCTTGCAACTTCTGAGTGAATGACTCCACTAGTGTAGCTTGATCGCTGTAATCCCAGGATGGAAATTGACCGCATCATAGCCAAACACTCAGTTGTCTAGACTGTGAACTATGACTTCCCGAGAAAATGTAAATATACTAGCCATGATCAATGCCCTCACGAGCGAGCATTTATCATGGTTTAGCTTTGAGGCAGCAAAAATGAGCTGGACAGAAGGAAGAGCCCTGTTTGTGTGTCTGTGTCTGACCAGAGTGTTTATCCCTCAGAACCAGCCTGCGTCCGCCCTGGGCAGTACCCTCCTGCGATGTGATAAACTGGACCAGGCGGAGATCAAGAGCCTCCTCATGTGCTTCTTACATGTGCTCAAAAGCATGTCTGAGGGTAACAACTCACTCCACCTCTCTCCTGCTCCTTCTGCCTGAACAGCTGCACTTTGGTCTGATGTGTAAACACTAAACGTACCTACATGTCTCTCTAATGTCAATCACTGTCTCTTCCAGATGCTCTGTTCACATACTGGAACAAGGCTACATCTGCCGACTTGATGGATTTCTTCACTCTAGTCGAGTAAGAGATTCTTTCATGACAGCCCTTATAGCTAAAGCTTTACATTTTACCGTGACTGACTTTTTGATTCACCTTTCCTCTTAGAGTGTGCCTCCATCAGTTCAGATACATGGGGAAAAGATACATCGCAAGGTAATGATGTTGACACTATCTGAATGTGTGAATGCCTTTTTTTTTAAAGAGTTTGAACTTGAATAAGCTTTCAGTTGAATTTGTGATGAACAATTTGATTTTACAGTGGTTCCCAGTGTATTCTCTGACAACTCCCAAAGCACCTTTAGTTTAATATATAATTTGCCTTTTTTTTAACAACACTGCTATTATATGACTGTTTATTGTTATAATAATTGTCATTTATTTGAATTTTCAGTATTTAGGCTTGATTGGTAAGCTTTGCATTCATACTACTAGCACTTGGATTAGCAGAAGCGGAATTTTTCATTCATCCATTAGCTAACTGGCGTAAATTCAGCTAATACCGTTAGCTTTTTTTTTTTTACAATTTAGCCATTACCCTTAGTTAAGTTTCAATCGATCTACTAGCTAGCTAACTTATTCAGCTGTTTAGCGATAACTTTTAGCTATTTAAATCCAGCACTTTTAGCAAACATTTTCAACCATTTAGTCATTACTCTCAGACATCTATTTAAATCCATCACTTAGCTCACAATTCTAGCTGTTTATCCATTACTTTTAGCAATTTAAATCCATTACTTTTACCCATTGAAATCCATTACTTCTAGCATTTTAAATTACTTTTTGCTATTATCAGTCCATTATTTTTAGCTATTTTTTCAATCTATGACTCATATCTTTTGTGGTAAATATTTACAGATCGTAAGATTAATTAATAATAATAATTCATGTGTGTAACCAAGTGGTGTAGGACATAAGGTCAATATGTCCTCAGTGAAATGTGTCTGATAGCTACTCTACCCTACAAAGTAACGAAATGTGTCCTTGATAGAATGTTCTATGTTTACTCCCATGACCATCAGATACCAAGACAATGATGTAGCCACTTATTGTATTCATTTTTGATTATACAGTGTAAAAACGCATTGCGTTGAGGGGTGTGACTGTATGTTGAGCACGATTATTCGACATGTAACTTAAATGTGCCCAAACACACACTATTTGGGAGCTGTGGCCTTGACTCTCAGAGGGCTTTTGGGTGTTCACGCTCTCTCTCTCTAACCTCCCACCACTGTTTCTATCTCTATTCACTGAAATGCTGGCAAGTTTAACATAATGACATAAAACCTGGCTCCTGCCCCCTCCCGCTTGGGTAAGACTAAAGGTGGAACTGACTTTATGAAAACTAAATGCATGATATGTCCTCATCCTATTAAACTTGCAGTGTTGTGACATAACTACCGCCTCTAAATTCATCTATAGCATCTGTCTCTTTCATTCTTATATGCATGGCATTTGCTGTAACTTGCTGCTTTAATGCTGTTTCTGCTGCTTTGGTAATGATTGTATTTAAATGCATGCCAAACAATACATATGGCATCTCTACTGCATTAGTGTCACAGTGGGTTTATTGTGTAAAATCACCCATAATGTTCAAAAAATGTTTTCAAGTTGGATCCCAGAAGCTAAATACTTAGCAAGATGGTGTGTCCCAAAAATCTGATTTTGCTCCCAACACATTTGAGTGATATCTACACCAATTCAGTGTGTAAATTGGTGTTTTATACCCTAACCTGCTTCACTAACTCTGGCCCTGCTACTAATCTGCCCTTCTTCTAACATTGTCCTGTTTCCTCATCAGGAACCAGGATGGGGCAGGACCGGTAGCACATGAGCGGAAGTCTCAGACTCTGCCTGTGTCCCGTAACAGGGCGGGAATGATGCATGCCCGCTTACAGCAGCTCAGCAGCCTGGATAACTCATACACTTTTAACCACAGTAAGTGCCCCATACTGTACCTCTCATCAAACATCCTCCACCAGAGGACCCCCGCCGACTCCTCGTGCTTCTCAACATCATTTTCATCAA
The DNA here is from genome assembly GCF_900880675.1 of Sparus aurata. Classification (NCBI taxonomy): domain Eukaryota; kingdom Metazoa; phylum Chordata; class Actinopteri; order Spariformes; family Sparidae; genus Sparus; species Sparus aurata. The sequence continues at coordinate 18,028,502 of NC_044195.1, forward strand.
CATCACCCTCTTCCTCATCCTCTGGTTAAACCCAGCCTGCTGTCAAGTTGAAATTGCGCCAGAATTGTCCGAAAAATCAATTAAATTGGGGCGAAGGAATCCGTGTATAGCATTACATTGATTTTATCTAAAGGGCTGTGTGCTCAGTGTGTTAAATGCCATCATTTAATACAGTTTCTTTGTGTTTTCAGTGTAAGAAAGATTTCAAGTATTCTTGGAATATCTGTAGAGCATGGTAAGAATGTACCAGGTTGGCAGGCAGTTTGCAGACTGTTAATGGCTCTGTTCATGTGGTTGAATTAGGAGCATGCGTACTTTAACTGAACATTAGCTTTCAACATCCTCTCATCCCTCTGGCCAGCTCATCTGCTCTGAACTTAATCTTACATTTCATGCGCTGAAAAATAAAATGGAATCCAAGTAAGATATGAAGGGTTTCATTCCAAAATGCTAAAAAAAAAAAAAGTGTTACTTGAAATTCATTCCTGAATGTGAAACAAGTCACTGCTGCTGATTGTAAACAAAATGTTTTGACTCACCAATGTTTATGCATCATTCATTTAATTAAGGATTATTTTTGTTTCAGTTTGGAATGAAACTCAGTCTTTTCAACATAATGAAGTTTTCCATTTTTCAAGCAACAGCTTTGCCTTTAACACTCAGGTCTCATATTTCAAGAGATATTTAAATGAGCTTTCTGGAATGTCGACATTTAAATTGTACCGTCGGGGGTGAAACAGCTACAGCTTTCTCTTTTGTCCTCTTTAGCCTACAGTCACTCAGATGCAGACGTGTTAAATCAGTCACTGCTGGAGGCTAACATCGCTACTGAAGTGTGTCTGACTGTCCTGGACACGCTGAGTATCTTCATCATGGGATTCAAGGTAACAAACACTCACTGTACTTTGTTTTTCTGGAGCCACTTTTCATTGAATACAGTATGTTGGTTATCCAATGATTAATTATTGTGTCTGTCTCTCTTTCTCTATAGACCCAGCTGTGCTCTGACCATGGCCACAGTCCACTGATGAAGAAAGTGTTTGAGGTCCATCTCTGTTTCCTACGTATCAATCAGTCAGAGACGGCTCTCAAACAGGTCTTCACTTCACTGCGCACCTTCATCTATAAGGTGTGAAGGACGATGGTTCCCTGCCTAACAAAGCTCTGTAATTGTTTGTCGCGGTCTCAAGGGTTCACCTTAGCTGATGACCTCTTTGTCTCCTTCAACCTCTAGTTCCCCTGCACGTTCTTTGAAGGCCGAGCTGACATGTGTGCTGCGTTCTGCTACGAGATCCTGAAGTGTTGTAACTCCAAGCTGAGCTCCATCCGCAGCGATGCCGCCCATCTGCTCTACTTCCTCATGAAGAGCAACTTTGACTACACAGGTCGCAAGTCTTTTGTCCGGACACACTTACAGGTGGGATGGTCCTTGTGTTGTCTCCATAGAATACAAAAAATAAAGCTGCAAGGAAGGCTCTAATAGACTGTCACATAACATTAAACAAGCATTTCTTTGCCTGTGAAATGACTTTTTGGCAAACAAAAAGAACATGCATTCTGTCCTGAATATTCAATATAACATATAAAACACGAAATGTTTCCTCATTTTGTGTAGTAACAGTAGCTTATGGTCATTTCTATATTCTTAAACTTAATCAAAAGTCTAGTTTCTGGCAAAGGGAACTGAAGCTTTTCTTCATTTGGATTATGTTGATGCAAATCCCCTATTGTTTTACAACTACTATCATTGCCATATTTACACACATAGATTTTGGTCTAGTGCTTCAAACAATGACAAAATAAATCCAATTTCAACCAAAACTCAAGGATTAAACAATATTTGATAAAGGTTCATCTTTTACTTTCTTTAGGTGGTGATTGCTGTAAGTCAGTTGATAGCTGATGTGATCGGTATCGGAAGTACCCGCTTCCAGCAGTCTCTGTCGATAATCAACAACTGTGCCAACAGTGACAAAACCATCAAGGTTAGGAATTCATTTATGTGCCTAATTATGTTCTGTTTCCAGTAATATTTCTAAAATAGCAATAACATAGCTGATTGTTCTTCCTCATCCTCAACAGAACACAGCTTTCCCTTCGGATGTGAAGGACCTGACCAAACGCATCAGAACGGTCCTGATGGCCACGGCTCAGATGAAGGAGCACGAGAGGGATCCAGAGATGCTGGTGGACCTGCAGTACAGCCTCGCCAAGTCTTACGCCAGCACGCCCGAACTACGCAAGACCTGGCTGGACAGCATGGCCCGAATCCATGTGAAGAACGGAGACCTGTCAGAGGTCAGTCTATGTGGCTGAATTGGTTGAACTTTGATGTAATGGTGTGACTGACTTTATATCGGTATATATTCACATCTGTCCAGTTTATTTAGTGCTAGTGTTATTGATATATCCGATACTGTTCTATAACATAATAAAAACTATTAACATCACTTTGCTTATCTGACCTGAGTTGTTCTTGTCGTTTACAGGCGGCCATGTGTTACGTGCACGTCGCAGCACTTGTGGCGGAGTACCTGCGGAGGAAAGGTGCTTTGATAATCTGTTTGCACTTGCACACCACACAGCAGCTCTGTTATGTAGATTCTGCATATTTAGGGCTGATTGTTACAATGTTGTCTCCTCTCACGCTGTGCGCAGGCATGATCAAGCAGGGCTGCTCAGCGTTCCGTGTCGTGACTCCAAACATCGATGAAGAAGCAGCGATGATGGAGGACGTCGGCATGCAGGACGTCCACTTCAATGAAGTACGTGTTACTAATGCAAACACAAATGTCACATGCCATGCTTTGAACAAATGCATCATGAATCCACATACAGTCTGTTGTTTTGTTGGACAAGAGCATGTGGCAAGTGAGTGAAATGTAAGGTTACGTTAGGAAAGGGTAAGTAATGATACAATATTTTGATAACAATTCATCATTGAAAGGCGTAGTACCCAACATCTCTGTATTAAAATGCCCAAAAATGACTTGTTGTCATATATTTTATTGAATTGTGTACTTACAGAATCCCAAATGTTTCCAACAATGATGTCATCAAGTAGCTCTTGATTGAGAGACCCCTAGTGGCAGAACACATACTGTGTGTTTACATAATAAGTAGCAGGCTATCTAAGTATTGTATCAAAGTTAAAGTCTTACAACATAACAGTTGATTCATCACATGTCTTGTAATGATAAACCTTTTTTGGAGGAAACATTGCTGTCTCCAAAATTATTTGGTTATTTTATTTGATTATCTCAAAGACTGCAATGTGTGTCTATTTCTACCCACAAGCCAGCAGCAAACTACAATGTACGCAGATGTGTCTGTGTTTGTTTTTTGTTTTTTTCAGTTCCTTATAGTCATCACATTTGGTCGAGACGAAATGGGCGATGAGTTATCAAATACTTTTTTTATTTGAGCTGTATTTGTCTTTCTCTCAGGATGTCCTAATGGAGCTTTTGGAGGAGTGTGCAGACGGGCTGTGGAAAGCCGAGCGTTACGAGCTCATCTCTGACATCTACAAGCTCATAATTCCCATTTATGAGAAGCGCAGGGACTTTGAGGTAAAAAGGCTGCTTCATCTGGAATTTTATTTCTCCACCAATGTCATCTAGACTGTGACATTAACTCTCATAATATTTTTAATATGATTTTCATTCCTTTGCACAGAAACTGGCCCATCTGTACGACACGCTGCACCGTGCATACAGCAAAGTGACTGAGGTCATGCACACGGGCAAGAGACTGCTCGGCACCTACTTCAGAGTAGCTTTCTTTGGCCAGGTGAGTTCAACTCTAAAAACAGACCTATTGTGTGTTTAAATATTTATTTAAATATTGTTTATTTCATTTCTGAACTAACTTTATTTCAAATTACTCAAGTTAAGTTGATTTCACATAAGAGCACAAGTATTACTTCATATTGAGCATGACGGCTGCTGGAGGTGTTTTTTATTTTTAAGGGCATGACCAGCTGCAGTGGCACTTTACGATCCACTCTAATATCTTTTTCTGCTTTCTGTCCTCTGTGAAGGCCGCGGTAAGTTGTGCAGTAGCCTCTCTGAGCAGCCTGAGTCCTTGTGTGGTGTTCGTGCCGCTGGAATCCATTGCACTTCTAAGACATTGTCTGCTGCTTCAAATTACAATAACAATCAGTCACCACCAGTGTTGGGGTCGTAACTTCAAAAAATTGTTACTTGTTACTTTTTAGAAAACAAGTGCATTACTTTAGTTATTTACTCCCAGGCAAAAGTAATTTGTTACACTACTTAAATAAGACAAATAAGAACCCTAACGTTAAACCCTGCATAGGCCCACATGTCAGCCCTATCCCAAATATGCGGGCATGTACAATATTGTTTATTACACTCTTTAAATATAACACCACAAAGCAAATATGCTGTGTAGAATCTCATGCATGAACTTAAGTTACACAAGTGACAGCATAACTGCTTTATTAGTAACTGTAGCGTGATTACTGAATTTTGGAACAGTGGTGCAATAGATTGCTGCGTTACACACAAAACTAATGTGATAACAGTAATGTGTTTCTTTGTAATACTGTTGTCAAAAATATTGGTATATGGATATGTATCGATTCTGAAAATTTCAAATGGGTTCAGTACTTTAATTCTAAAGTATCGATAGACCTGCACCAGCTGCACTTACTCTCAATGACGTGACACGAACACCAGCACCAACATAGGTCCCCCTTATTCCACTCATCTGACTATGATCCAAAATAAATTAACTTTTAATAAAATATGCTCCCTCTGTTGTGTCCAATCGAGTATCAATATCATTCAAGGTATTGTATCAAAATAAGAAATTCCAGTATTGTGGAGACACCACTTTGGAATGCGTTACCCCCAACACTGGTCACCACAGCTGCTTTCTGTTTTTGGAACTGTGTTGCATGGGGCTCATTCACTTCTGCACTCATGTCAGTCTTTTCTGCTTCTGTGTTACAGATGTGCATTAGTAAGATTTAGTACTGACCCTCTATGTTGTCTAATCTTGTGGAGCTTTATGAATAATTCGTCTGGTGTGGTGGTTCCTTCTGCCTCTGTGCTGTGATAGAGGTCCATGTCTCTCTTGACATGATGGTCTAACTAGTGATCAAACAAACAAATCAGAGTGTGTGAAAATGTATTGATAGTATTTAGGTAGTTTTCATGGAATAACAATGATTTTTTTTTATGTTCTGCTGTCCACACCCCTGTAGCAGTACCAGTTTACTGACTCAGAGGCTGAGGTAAATCAGTGAAAGCCAGCGTGGAGTGCAGTGATGTGTTAGGCTGTGTTGTTGCTCCGTTGCTAATGCCGTCAGTGCTATCTCACGTGCATTGCTTATCTTTGAGCTCTTTAACTTCCCCTTTACTCTGGCCTCGGTGTCGTCCCAACAATTTTCGGAATAGTAATAGCAGGATTCAACTCTCACTGGGTAAATGCATGGCTTCACCCATCAGTCCATCGGACCATTAGAAACAGGACAACTGTCTAATCTAAGTGCTCCCACTGACAGTGTGAAATCCGTGCCCCCGCCTCCGTCCTGTGATCTGTCTCACATCACTGAACTGACACTTGTTGATGTCTTGCAGTGGAGTTTTTCTGTGTTTGGACATTAGATAGAGGGTTTTGTATTTGTGGAGTCCAGATTTTAAAGAGTATTTTTATTTTAGTAGTTTAATTTTAACAATCTGTTGGAATGATTCCCGCTCACAGCCCATGTTTGGTTTGATGTGGCACTGTTTACTTCTCTATATCTCATTAGATAAACACACTGGGATTTTTTTTTTATTCATTTTAACTTTGTTTGATCTTTTTCAGGGCTTCTTTGAAGATGAAGATGGTAAGGAGTACATCTACAAAGAACCCAAATTCACCCCTCTGTCGGAGATATCACAGAGGCTCCTCAAGCTCTACTCAGACAAGTTTGGACAGGAGAATGTGAAGATGATCCAAGACTCTGGAAGGGTAAGATTGTGTTGTCATTGCATTTGTCTGTAATTTTTTATATTATTATTATTTATCAGAATCAGAAATCCGGAATACTTTTGATCCCAGAGGGACAATCGGCACATTGCTGGGAGACACCATTCACCCTATTACAAGACACTGTACCATCAACATGATATTGAAGTTGTTATTTTAAGATAAAAAGTTACATAGTGTTGTTTAAAGAAATTTGAGGCGGACAATGGTCAGCGTATACTGCATTTCATCAAGGTTTAGAGAAGAAACTGTGTATTTTAACCATTTTTTGAAGCTATGAGGAGGAACTAATCTCCACTCCCTTGGGAAGATGATATTTCATTTATGATTAGACCCATTATATTTATGAAACTTGGCACGGGCACTGATATGTTGGAATCTCACATATTCTCTGCAGATTAACCCCAAAGACCTGGACTCTAAGTACGCGTATATCCAAGTGACACACGTCACCCCTTACCTGGAGGAGAAGGAGCTGACAGACAGGAAGACGGACTTCGAGAAGAGCCACAACATCCGACGCTTTGTGTTTGAGATGCCTTTCACCATATCGGGCAAAAAGCAGGGTGGGGTGGAGGAACAGTGCAAACGCAGGACTATACTAACTAGTAAGTCCCCCTACATACTGTATACAAGATAAAGGAATACTCTAGCTACTTAGTATTGCAGTTCTATAATTTTAAAAGATCAATATTTGTGCATTAGGGAGGCAGATATTGTGACTTCAAGCCCTTCAAGGTAGAATTACGTATGAAACCGAGCTGTAAATAAACAAGATGTTGATGTCTTTGCATCAGATGATCTTAAATATTCCAAACTGTGGACCACCGCCTCCTGTTGTCTGTATATTAACACTTTTGAGGAAAACAATCTTCAGACACACGATGCGCAGGACTATCAGTTGTTGAGGCCTTGCATTACTCAGCATGTGCATGAACAGAATATCTTGATTAGATTCTGAGTCTGTCAGCTGTTCATCAAGGACCTTTCCTATTTCCTAATCAGTTATATTGTTTTATGGTGCAAAAGATCCAAAAGTTCAACCTCACATTCTTATCTTTATTATCTCGGAGCTTTCAAAAGATGCACAGTACAAACATGAGTGGATCCTGAGCTGTAAAAATTGCTCATGCAAAGAGAATGATTCATTAGCTAACACCCCCCTCCTCATTGTGTTTCGTCCCCGCAGCCACACATTGTTTCCCCTATGTGAAGAAGCGTATCGCAGTGATGTACCAACACCACACTGACCTGAGCCCCATCGAGGTGGCCATCGATGAGATGAGCAAGAAGGTGGCCGAGATCAAACAGCTCTGCTCGTCCAGCGAGGTGGACATGATCCGCCTGCAGCTCAAACTGCAGGGCAGCATCAGTGTCCAGGTGCCTGCTTTCGTCAACATGAACCCACACATACACACACCGGACACACCTAATGATACCAATAAAAGATTACAGAATCAAAGAATTAAATGGCTTCTACATCCTCCCTTAGGTTAATGCAGGGCCGCTCGCATATGCCCGAGCTTTTCTGGATGACGCGAGCGCCAAGAAGTATCCTGACAACAAGGTCAAACAGCTGAAAGAGGTCTTCAGGTGAGATGAGATGCCAACAGCTCATAATGTGTGTGCAAATGTTGATCAGGCTTCATCACACCTCAGCACACAATCCTGTTTTTGAGCAGGCATTTTGTGGAGGCGTGCGGCCACGGCTTGGGCATCAACGAGCGGCTGATCAAAGAGGACCAGCAGGAATATCACGATGAGATGAAGGCCAACTACAGGGACCTCGCCAGAGAGCTGTCCATCATCATGCATGAGCAAGTGAGTACAGTGTCGGTAACTGAAGTAACAGTGCACTACTTTATTCAATACGAATGTTGCACCTGTAATCGACAGACCGTGCTCCTTGATAACACCATTCTCTGTTTTTCCCCTGTGCTGACATGAGCAGATTGGATGGTAATGCAAGAAGCACCAATATGAAAGAAAGACTGAGTTGTTGTTGTTGGTCCAGCCAGACACCAGCATCCCCTACACTTTACTTCCCATCAAACCATTAGAAATGTGATGTGACATTAATCTTTGACCGTCTGTGTATAAACACTGTAAGACCTCTATAACATTCCTAGAACGTTCCCATGTTATTACTCTCTTGTTCTCTGTTCTGTTGTGTTTCCACCACAGGCAAAATCTGTAGCAAGCTGCTGAAGCTAAGGTTCAGCTCTTGACCTTAGAAAGCACTGAATAGATTGGCTGACGTATCTGATCTGATCACAGACAGGCCTTATCTTTACAGCCTTTGCAATAAATAAGAGATCAGCTTAACATAAAATATCCTCACACATGGAACGACGCATGCCCCCTGTCAATAAAAATGATTTGTCTCCCTGATCAGGGCCTCCAGGAGCTCTCTCCTCCCGATATTATGAAACTCAAAACTGCAAACAATCCTTTTCTCCCTCTTATATGAACTCTCTCGATGCTGCAGCTGGCTAGACCAACCATTACTTATGGTTCAGTTTTGGATTGTTGACATGTTATTTTCTCTGCACGTGTGTACAGTTTGTATGTATGCATGCACATATACTGCATGTATATACATGTACATCTGCCTGTGTATGAACAGCATGTGTATATGTATGTACATACATCTGAATGTCTGTGTTTATGCATTTATGTTTGTTTTACACGCACACTTGTTTTTACTCTTGGTGCTTAGTAGGCCATTTTAATCTTTTTTCATTTCCTGTTTTGTGTATGTCAAAATGTATGAAAGTTAAAGAATTAAAGGAATAGTTCCACTATTTAATTACAGTTAATACAAGACATCTAGAGAGTATAATAACCAAGAAATACCACATGTTTTTTATTGGTTTTTAACACATTTTTGAAGTGACATTTTTTTACTATGTATTGTATTGTTTTGTTTTCACTTTCTTTTTAATTTTTTGTTTTTGATTCCCTTTTTGTTCAGTCATCATCATCTATTATTTGAGTTGTACGTATTAAATGTAAACATTAACATTTGAACAAAAAAAATGACTACATTACCCCCAACCCTGGCAAAAAGTAAGATGGTATCATGAATATTTGTAAACATCTCCTTATTCCCTGCCTCCAGATCAGTCCTGTGGAAGATGGCATGAAGAGCGTTCTTCCAGACTCGCTTCACATCTTCAATGCCATCAGCGGCACGCCAACCAGCGCCATCATCCAGGGAATCCCCAGCTCTTCTTCAGTGGTATGATGCTCGCCCGGCTTAGCTTTAGGCTCGAAAACTCGCCCACCAGTCATGCCAGTGATGCCATATTGTCACTTCTGAATCCCGATCCTGCCTCTCTTCTGTCGGCTTAAAGGGAAACGGACAAAGCACAGACAACTCTGACCACCTCTGACCCTTGTCAGTGAACCATGACCAGGCACTGGACCTATTAAAAGTATGTACATGGTATGGTGGCTGTGTTGGATGTGGTTATGTTAAAAAGAGAGGATCCTGCAGGAGTAATGACAGACTTTGGCCAGAAATTAATGTGTGATGAAACATTTTCTGACCACTCCTTCACCCATTTCTACCTGAAAAGACTGGGCTTTGTTTCCACGGACACATTCCTGTTGAGATCTTTAATATGCATGTCATCACGTTACACCCCCCCCCCCTTGAAAAAAAGCCCATTTTGGTTACTTTGATAATGTTTCACATTGTTTTTGTATGTACAGCATTCAACTTTTATAGGCCACTGTATTGATGTCTCTGATGAACAGTATATGCTGCGAACATTGACGCTCCATCTCCCTGTACATGAAGTTATATTTCTATAAAATGCAAAAGGGCCTCCTCTGACTCAACCTTAAATCACTTCAATGTCTTAGAATGGGAGCGTTTTTAAATATTTAAAGCCATTGCATACAAAAAAAAGGTATATTCCAAGTTGTTTATTACTGTATATAAAATAGGAGTGTGTGCAATATTTGCTGTGTGGGGCTCAAACACTGTAAAGATGATGTTCACCTTCTTGCCAAAGCGATGAGGTGTGGAACCAGACACTACGCCTACTGTGGAAGTAATATGAAGCTTTTACCATGTTAGTGTTCATTGAAATGTTTAAGAAATTGTTTTATATTTGGGAAGCAAATGTTTTCTTTTTTATTTTTATTTAACGCAAAGTCACTGTTCTGCTGTAAACAGAGATGTTTCCCTAATGCTTTTCTTTTAAATAAAATACACTCTTTTCTCTGCACATATGAATCCTTATTTCATTAAAGTGTATTCTTGTTTTTATTCCTACTCTAAAGGTGCGCTTTGTAGTTTGGAGGAAGAAAAGCTTAATTCACGGATTTGTCCTGCCTAAACAGACTAAATTAACAAACTCTCCTGACCTGAAAGGACAACACAAGTTCATACTGTTGTACTATGTTTGTATGTGGCAGACCCTGCCACCTTTCTAGCTTTAAACAGTGTTCTGTGACCTTATTTTCCAATGAGAACAGCTTGTTAAATCAGTTATTGAGAAGAAAAAAAATTCTGAGTTTGAATTTCTTTTCTAAAACGACATGCTGCCCCTCTAAAGGGGTTACATGTACGAATTTGGGTTTGAAACATTAAAAAATGAACTAAAATGATCAACAGAATGTAAAGAAATGACAGTAATGACCTTATGTCAAAGGCCTCTGTGTATTTTTTGCTGCAAAGATCGCTACAGAAGTTAGCATGCTAACTAGCTAGTTTCTAGTCTTGTCTTGCAACACCACTTTGTGCCTCAAGGACGTTAGTGAGTCACAGTAGTGGCCAGTGTCCTCTTAAGAAAATAACTAATAGAAGCAAAACTAGAGTTAGCATTAGCGTTCCACTGCTGGGACCAGCGCTTTTGAAAGAAGTTTGATGCTAAACTCGCAATGATTATTCGAGACCATTAAGTAAACAGAGATTAACACTAATGTTGGCTATGGAGCCTGTAAAGGTAGCTATTTCTATAACATTACTGACTGTGTTAATGTTTATAGAGTTTTCCAGAAGGATTGGACACCCTGACATTGTGGTAATGTGCTGCTCCAAAAATAGTTTGAAGAGTGAACTCTACAGGCGGCAATTCTTACACATACCACCTTTAAGGTGTGGAGTTATTGGGAAGGTGTCAGGGACTGAACGTAGCCACCTCACTATCTCCTATATCTCATGTTCCCTCCCATCATAAAAGCAACACAGTCAGCAGCGTGGGCAGGGCTAATAAGAAGCAATATTACTGACACACTCCCACGGGTGAACAGCGAAGGATCAATTATCAGCTGCTCATCGCAGGAATCTCAAAGGAATATCATACTACAGCAGCTTCACTCAGACATCATGACCGGTGAGTTTGCAAACATTTCTTTTTGTGTATTTTTCATTTAAATGAACAAAAGCTAATATTCCAGAGTAGAAGGTGCACGCTCGTGAGGGGGTCAGATCAAACAAAGAAAACTTGTTGCTCATGTTTAACTGCTGAAACACTGAGAGAAAGAGACTACAGAGGCAGTTCATATGCTACAGTTGTTTCTTATTATATGTTATACAGCTGGTTATTTAAGCTGGTTTCATCTTGTGTGTAGATAAAGAGGATCCCAAGAAAGGGAGGAAAAGCAAAGGGACGGTAAGTACCTAATTTATTTCATGTTAATACAGTGTTTTTTTTTAAAGGACCAAAGCAGCCCTCTTCATATGTCAATAGTGTACTACTGAAGTCAAATATTTAGGTACCTGTATTTTCCATTTATGCTACTTTTTGCTCACCACATTACAGAGGGAAATGTTTGACTTTTGACACCACTGTGTTATCTCACATCTCCATTTAGTTTGTGCATCTAAAACGTGTTAAATGTATGAATACATCAGCTTTTTAAATCAGCTCTGATGCAATGTAAACTTCCTAAAATTATTAAAACAAGTTAAAAGGAGCTCCACTTTGAACAACAACAGCATTAAAATACTGCCTACATGTAGATTCCTCAATAGTGATCATCCAATAACACAATTATAAACACAGACATGGATTATTATGCATAATTACAATTTTTACTGGTACAGATAGATGGAATGTAACCAAGTACATTTAATCAAGTACTGTACAATTTTCAGTTACTTGTACTTTGCCTGAACTTCCATTTTCTGCCTTAATTCCACTTGCAGGCAAATTTTGTGATTTTTACCCGACTATATTTTTTGATACATTTAGTTACTAGTTACTTTACATATTAAATGCTGCATCAGAGCCAAAGTAGCACATTTTTAAATGAGTGTAAACTATAATAACAATTGGATAAAAATATAATTGATCTAATAATTAGTGTATCAGCTGACCCAAGTGAACAGTAAATAAAAACATGCAATTTACTTTTACTTGTACTGTTGATACTTAAGTAAATTCATTGCCACAGATTACTTTGGATACTTAAAGACAGTTATTATTGGATACTTTAAGACTATTACTGAAGTACTTTTTTACTACATTGACACGATAACTTTTACTCAAGCATGATTTTAGGTACTTTTTAAGTACATTTCATCGCAAATGTTGTGTACTGTATTTAAATTTACTTTGCCTATTAGTGGACTATTTTTCATCGTGTATTGGAATTTCACATAAGTAAATTATCTAAATACTTTCTCCACCTCTGCTGAACACTATTGTCGATTCTCTTATCCATTAGAGTAAAGAGGTGTTAGGCTATCCGATCAGCATCTTCTTCATTGTTGTGAATGAGTTCTGCGAGAGGTTCTCCTACTATGGCATGCGAGGTGAGAATATTTCGTTCCTAACCATGTGATAGCTTTCATCCTTTTTTTTTCAAATTATCTTTTTTGTCAAAGCTGATATTGCTCAGTCTTAGAATGATAATGTATAATAAGAGGAAGCCTTTGTTTCCACTGCCTGTCCACAGCTGTCCTCGTGCTGTACTTTAAGTACTTCCTGCGCTGGGACAATGACCTCGCCACTTCCATCTATCACACCTTCGTGGCTCTCTGCTACCTGACCCCGATCCTTGGGGCCATCATAGCCGACTCCTGGCTGGGAAAGTTTAAGTGAGTGGCTTCCTCAATATCCATTGATTGAATGCATGAAGGCTTTAATTATTTTTCCATTATTAACATATGCAACTACCCCCAATAAACACAGATTTAGTCCAAAGATTAAAATATTTTAGAGTTTAAAAGTTGTTTCTTTTCCTTATGATTAATTTGGAAGTCCATTAGAGGGGGCAAATCCTTAAAACTACTTCTAGCTGATGATACTTTGGTATCTTTACTCAAGTTAAAAAAACATTTCACTTGTAATGTGTTTTTTTAATGTTGAATTGGTACTTTTATGTCACCAGTACTATCTCTTTCCCTCTTCCTCTTACAGGACTATCATCTACTTGTCCATTGTCTATGCAATCGGCCAGGTTACGATGGCCGTCAGTGCAATCCATGACATCACTGACAAAGACAGAGACGGGACACCAGACAACATGACCTTTCATGTGTGGGTTTCTATTATATTATAGACATATTGAATGTTTGCTTCTGGAAGGCAGTTTTCAGGACATACTTCTACTGTACATTCTTCTCATCCGCATGTCCCTCTTCACATGCAGTGCGATGTCCATGGTGGGTCTCTTCCTTATTGCGTTGGGCACTGGCGGCATCAAACCTTGTGTTTCTGCCTTTGGTGGAGACCAGTTTAGTGAGCATCAGGTTAGAGCATTACCTTCTTTCTGTCAATGTATCGGCCTTACTCTTCTCTAATGCTTGGCGGTGACATAGGCATTGTGCGTGTAATTGCTACACCCAGTTCAAATACTTGCATTGTTGCACTCGCATGTCATCCCTTGTGCTTCCTCTACACTTTCCACTGTACTCCATCAAAATGGAGGCAGAAATTCCCTGAGATACTGAGGAGCCGGGGACTACCTACTGTTCCAAGGGCCCATTATTCCCAAACCCCAGTGCTCCAAGTCAATCTGATTCATGTTGTTCATCAAATAATAACAAACTTTAACTTCTTAACCAAAGAAAGTTAAGGTTAAGATTAAGGTAAGGGTTAGAGCATGGGGTGGTCATTGAGGAGTTCCCTATGATTGGATGATTCCATTGCTCAGTTCTAACATGCTGATGTTTGGAATGTCATGAGTTTTGCAGGTAAATTAGTCACTTCTCACCGTTAGATGAGAAGTGAGAGGGGAACTACCATTGCATATTTGAGAAAAAAAGATAAATTAAAAGCCTTTTGTGGCTAGAGGGGGAGCCGTGTCACATCTGATAAACTGCCTCAAGTGTTGTCACTAAAGTCAGAAATAGTACTGGCTAAAGATAAAGTTTAAGGATGCTTTGTGGGTAATGTAGGGTTTGGCAAGGAAGTTTTGAGTCTCAAAATTGATTTATTATTTGCTAATTGGCTTTATTCTGTTTACTCAAGTAGTTTGAGTCCAACACTGTTAAATAGGATTGCAGTCCCTAAGGGTACCCTTTAAAGGAATCTAAGCTACTTCGCTTCATCCTTAGATCCATGTTGCAAGCATGGCTATAAAATATGTGCCCTCTTTATCTTTTAAAATCATAAACACAGTTATCAATCACTTTGGAATTGATTACACATCATATTCTGCATTGCACAACATGCATGCGACACGTGTTAACAGGTCACTGATTTATTTCTCTGTGCAGGAAAAGCAGAGGAGAACTTTCTTCTCTGTTTTCTACCTGTGCATCAATGGTGGGAGTCTCCTGTCAACCATTATCACTCCGATCCTCAGAGGTAGATATGAGAAGGATATAAACTTTATGACTAACATGGCCATAAACTTCAGTGCATGTGAGAGTCCTTGAGTACAGTGAAAGTAACAGTTGTCTCCATCTGCAGCTCAGGAATGTGGCATCTACACTCAGGAGAAGTGTTATTCTCTGGCCTTCGGCGTCCCTGCAGCGCTAATGGTGGTTGCACTTGGTATGTCTAAACAATATGGAGGCTGCGATATGTACACCAAGCAGAAAAATAAAGATATGGTTTATATGATGGTGATGTTGTGCCTGTGATGTCCCTAACAGTGGTGTTCATTGTCGGAAGTGGTATGTACTACAAAGCAGAACCGCAGGGAAACATCATGCTAGATGTGTGTAAATGTATTGGGGTGAGTCCGGTTTACACTTGCATCTACACATTCTGCGCCAGTGTGTAACGACAGTTGCCCTAAAAAACACATTTCTTCTTTAGTTTGCCATTTCAAATCGCGTAAGGCACAGAGGCAAACAATACCCAAAGAGGAAGCACTGGATGGACTGGGCAGAGGACAGATATGATGTAAGTATCACGTCATTTTAATTCTCTAAAGTTTCTAACAATGTGTCTTGTCACTGGAATAACACCAGTTTCTATTGTGTCCGTCCGCACTGTAGAAACTCCTCATCGCTCAAATCAAAATGGTGCTGAAGGTCCTCTTCTTATACATCCCACTCCCGATGTTCTGGACCCTGTTTGACCAAAAGGTACCTTAGAGTTGCTCTTCCTCTTGAAAATGACACTTGTTAGCAGTAGAAACTGTGCTAAACTTTGCATCTCTGTTAAAGGGTTCTAGATGGACTCTGCAAGCCACCACCATGGATGGAAACTTTGTAAGTTTGGTGATAAAAACAACTATTTGAATTCATTGAAGCAATGTGTTCATGATCTAATGATTTTGTTGTGTCTGCAGGGTGCTCTTGTTATACAGCCAGATCAAATGCAGGTAAGTTAAAATGATTGATTTTCTAAATTTGATTTGCGATGTTGGCTTGTATTGCGCTTTGTTTGAGAAAATGTTCACTGTGTTCATCTATGCTTTTGAAAGACCGTCAACCCCATCCTGATCCTGACTCTGGTGCCCATCATGGACAGTCTCATCTATCCTCTGATCCAAAAATGCGTGAACTTTACGTAAGTATCCCGGCCATGAAAAGAAAACTTATTCTTGTATTAAAATGTGGACAGTTTGTGCTGTAATTCTCTCAGATTTTGTGCGGATCAGTAACAGCAATTGATGTTAATTCAACAGACCTCTGAGAAGAATGACAGTGGGCATGCTTATGGCAGCCATAGCATTTGTCTGCGCTGGCTTGGTTCAGATTGAAATTGATGTAAGTAGAAAAAAGTTATTGTGTTCATCTCCTTAGAAACTGTTAATTGTACATCAGATATATGTATTTTAAACTCACAGTTAAGGTTCAAACTAACTTTGCTTATAAAAGTATAAAAAAAAGTACTCTTGGAATTCATAACAAGGACAAGTGCTCGTTTCTAATTTGTGTAAAAATTTTCAGAAAACCTTGCCCACCTTCCCGTCGGCCTCCCAGAGTCAGCTGAAATTACTAAACATGGGCAATAGTCCATTGACGGTTAATCTGACTGGCTTGGATCCTATTGATCTTCCTGCAGGCCGGGTATGTCCTCGCACAAAAACACACTAAACTTTTATAAAATTGTAAATTGCAGGCTTAAAATTCTGTAAAATTAGTGGCATGCAATCCAAATAGCACCGTTTGTCTGCACAGTTTTAATGTTTTCTTTGTTCTGCAGGCCAATGATGAATACATCATGTTTGAAGGAGACAACGTCAACATTTCAGTGGTCAATTTAGAGATGAAAACTATTCCACTGGCAAAGGGAAAGCGACAAACGCTTCTCATTCCTTCAAACACCGCTGAGGAATGGCTGTTGGTGAGTTAGAACCAGAGAATGATCAAAATAAAGACACAGAGGCCTTTTAACAGTTCAATTAATCAGTGCTTTTTCTCCAGACCGATGACTTGATTGCCAAGCCGGAACAAGGCAGCAATGCAGTCCGGTAAGTTGAATTGCAAAAATGTTTTAACAGCAACAAATACTCTGCTATTAATCACTGACTATTTTGATAATTGGCTAATTGTTTTAGTCTCTTATCAGGTGCAAATACTGCAAATCATGTAGGCTAGTTGCGGCAGTAAAGGTTTATCTAAATGGTAAATTGTTGAAAACAAATGAATTACTGCATATGTGTTGGTGTCAGTGACTGTTTTAAGATTTTCTGGTTTTAATATTTCTGCTCACTGTGTCCCTGCTTCAGATTTGTAAATGGAATGGGTATGGCACTGAACGTTTCCACCCCTGGCGTTTACGTTGGACTAATTGATTCATCTTATTATTCCAACTACTCTTTGGTAAACAATGGAAAGTAAGGAATCATTTTTTTCTCGACTAACTCATGTCATTTTTTTTTTTTTTTTTTTTTTTACACAAGAATCATTATTTTATGCAAACAACAACACAGTTTATTAAACTGATTTTTTCCTCTATCGATCAGGATCATCTTCACCATATGGAGTGATACACAGGCATGTAATTACTCCAGGGAGTTCGGATTTGGAAGCTCATATACCTTCTATATCCCTGGGAATTTGGTCGTTGGACCGAATGTAAGTTTCACATCAGATTTTTTGATTTCATAAATTTCAGTCAGGTGTGCAAAGTTAGATCTCATTTAAAGGGTGCAATGTGTAAGAATTCACCACCTGTCAAATTCATACTACTTACAAAGATCGTTAAACATTTAGAAATGGCTTGTATTACATTTACATTCTTTGTTTGTGATATAAAAAAAAACTGATGATGAAAAATGATAAAATCTGAGATATAAGGCTGGTCAGATTCTATATTTTTCTTCCTATTAAACCCCTTTAAAAGGCCATCAATGAATTGATTCTACAAACAAGTATTGTCTGTTTAGCCCAAGCCTGATATACAGTATCTTGTTTTTTTTTTGCTATAGAGCTGGATGTTGTCCTAAATCTATAAACAAAACATAACATTGGTACATCTTTTCACTGGGTGTAGAGCTGTCCTGGATACATTGTCTGTGGCTTCGATTCTTCAGTGGGAACATCCCGCAAGTATTTAAAACTTAGAAATCCCTGCTGGGGTTGAGTGCAGTTTTTTCTGTTTTGGGACATAAGTTTTTGAGACTAATTAATTGCAACAGAGGAGCTTTATTTCTCTGTCTTTATCAGTATCATTGCCTCTTAATGGTGAGGCAGACACTTCCCTGGAAGACCTATTTGGAAGTTGATTACCATGGTGACAAAAGTGGCCTTGAAACATTTGAGTCAACCCTAATTGGGTGACCTGTTCCAAATGTTCCCTTTGTAGTCAAACCCACACACTGTCTTGTGGCCTTACATATTCACTTATGCAAAATGCTCTGTTTTCCTCTGTTTGAGAAATGTTTGTTAAAATGTATGGTACCCTGCTGTTTAGTTAAATGTTACACCTTTAAGGAAAATGTAGCTATTTTTTGTAACAGCTTTCTTATTTTGTTGTTTTGTTGTTATTTGCCTTTTTGAAAATAAGAAAAGTATAGAACTAACCAGCCTTATACTGGAGTGTACAATGAGAAAAGACATTGTCATCTGTACACTTTGGCAGAATCTATCAAAAACCATCGAGCTACCTTCTTTTGACTCTGCCCAAAATGAACTGTTGTAATCATCTCTATTTTAGTGTCAGAACGACATAACCGCAACAGAAGACATCAAGCCCAACACGGCTCACATGGCTCTCCAGATCCCACAGTACTTCTTCATTACTGCTGGCGAAGTGATGTTTTCTGTTACTGGTCTGGAGTTTTCCTACTCACAGGTACAATTAGTATGGTCCAACTCAACAAACACATCTCCACACCTAACTTAAGGGCAGAACCGTCAAAGAAAAACTTGTAGGACACAGTAGACAACATATATTTGATTTATGACAGTTCTGTGTAGCACTCTTATTCATATTTTATTCTACTTGTGTCTTTCTTTTGTGTCTTCCAGGCGCCTAATAACATGAAAGCTGTGCTGCAAGCAGGCTGGTTGCTAACTGTTGCGATTGGCAACTTCATCGTACTGATTGTTGCTGAGGTTGCGAAGATCCCAGAACAGGTAAAACATTTCTTTTTTTAAAAAGTACATCCCAACTGGACACATCAGACATGTCTGTGTGTTTGTGCCATGCAAACAACGACACATGATGCATAAATCCCATGCTTCTCCCTCGTCTTTTCAAGTGGGCAGAGTACATCCTGTTCGCCTCCCTCTTGATCGTGGTGTGTGTCATCTTCTCCATCATGGCGCATTTCTACACCTACATAAACCCTGCAGAAATCGAGGCCCAGTTCATGAAGAAAGGTGATGACAATGACGAGGATGATAAAAAACAGCTACAGAAAGGGATGGAGATGGTCAAGAGAAACTCAACCGGAAGTCACAGCTATGATGGTGATGATGATGATGATGAACGCAAAAAAACAAAAATGTGAACAAAGCGGATTAGATGTCCAGAATACATTCATATCTGGTGTTTAACATTGATGCGAGTTAGAATTGTCATATCACCTAATTATGTGAGTGGGTGTGTTTCAAATATATTAAATTATAATCACCACACAACTATTGTGGCTGAGACACACGAAGCTCTATAACATTATATTGAGTACAACAAATATTTATATTATATTATCATATAATGCTAGCTATAGTATTAGAACAACAATAACAACAACAACAACAATAGCAGATGAATGTTCTTATTCTAACATTTAGCATATTTTTGGATGTAATAGTTCTTTTGTGTGTAAGTTCTGTTCAAGTAAGCAATAAACATAAATCCTGTTTGCTGTGTGTTTGGGATATATATGCACATTTCTTGACCACTTCTAGCCAGGAGACCTAAAGGGTAAGCAAACAAAAAAAAAAGACTTAACTTTGCTCTGAGGACCATGGAAATGTTGCCTGAAAGTGTAAACAATGTCAGGAAGTATTTTGTTTTATTTGTATTCTATCTTTATATCTATATTGATGCAAGTTGACTGTGTGTGTATATGGAGTGAGTGTCTGTGAGAGGGTTGTTACTTTATGTTTCGTTGATGGGATGTTGTAAAAATAATAATAATAATAAAAGTACTGTAAAAATCTTTTAAAAAAAAAGTTTCTGTTTTTCACTCACAATTAAGATCTTTTGCCAAAAAACCACTGAGCTTGTCATTCTTGTTCATAGCACTTTAACCCAATATCAAATCTGCAGACAAATAAGACTGACTGGTGTTGTTTTTGCTGTAAATATGTATTAATAGCCAGTTAATGTCCTATTACGTGACAGAAAAGAATGCATTGCAGCCTGTCATGCCCTCAAGGGAGTTACGAGCTTCCAAACTTGCTAAACAGTTCTCATTATTTGAGCTTGAAAGTTCATTTTTCATTCATTTTTTATCCCAGGATGTCATCTGACTGCAAGTTGTGTCATTTACTTTTTGGTAAGTAACACCTTAAGGCTATTTAGTTCAACATGAGCACAATTTCATGTAAAATCTTGGTGGTGGTATGAAAAGATAAGTTGAGTTTGTCTTAAAGAAAGTACTAACATATACATTAAAACTATGTTTTGGTTGCTATAAATGTTCTTCCTGTCCATTCCTGATCCCTGAACACATCCTCCCCTAATGATATTCCTATGTAAGAGATCATTTTCTGCGCAGCAATGACAGCCAAAATTTAACTGAAGTAAAATCTGATTTCAGGTTAACACAAAGAGACTGTTTTGTACCAAAAACATAGCAACTTCCTAAGATATCCTCCTGATATGTTAAACTGAGACTGCTGACGTATTAAGTAGTGAGGAGAAGGGCGCGCAGGTGGTCGAGTGGTTAGAGTGCATGCCATAAACGCAGCTGACCCCGGTTCAATTCCAGCCAGAGGTCCTTTGCTGCATGTCACATCCCTCTCTCTCTCCCATATTTCATATCTGTCTACTGCTTAATAAAGGTGTCTATGCCAAAAAAATCTTTAAAAAAAAAAAAGTAGTGAGGAAAAGGATCTATTCACTGCCAGAGCTGCTGCCAGTCTTAGTTGTACCCAGGACAAGATGATCTCCAAAGGCCCTCCCAGCATATTATCTTAAGGTTATAGAGGTCTTTTGGGCCTCTTGTGAGCAGGGCCCAGGAGAACAGATCTGTGTTCTGCCCCTGTTTGCAGCATTGTTCACAATAAAGGGTCGAAATCTGGCCCCTGCGATTTGCCCCATGAGACCTCATTTCAGAAAAACTTTGTACGGTTGTGAATGAAGACAAACAAAAAAAATTTGCACAGCCAAAAAAATTGTTCTCCTGTAGTCATGTGAACGTTATTTTAAGAGGGACTTCGACAATTCTGACTGATTTTAAGCTTCAGCGCTACATATTTATAAAATCTAGACATTTTGGGGCTCCTAGGGTCTTGGACCCCAGAACACTTCCTTCCTCTGCCTAGTTGGTCATCCAGCCTTGCTACCTTTACATCAAACTAAAAACATGTGAAAGTGTCACCTGTGTGAACTTCCTTCCTCCTCTCTGTGACGCTCCTCGATTTACGTGTGACGACATATGCACGGCCCGCTCTTCTTCATTCTGATTGGTCGTCGGGAAAATGAAAATGACATGAACCAAGATGGCGCTGGACGACAGAGAAAAGTGATGAGAGAATAGAACAACAACAGATACAACTATATAACAGTGTGCATTTGTTCACCTGGCGCGACTGTTTCAAACCAGACTTCTGCATTATCGTCGGGAAACTGTCAAGCATGTGCTGAGAGGCCGCGCAGGTGTACAGAGAGATAATTTTCCAGCTAACTGTTTGCTTACTAGCTGCTAAAGTAGCTAACGTAGCTAACGTTCGCTAACTGCGGAAGGCGAGTGAGCAGGAGGCTGGCAGGCAGCTCGAAGTGCGAGCCGACAAGTCGAGCGGATTTTTCTAATAAAAAGCAGGACCTGTCCGCTTGATATAGTCACCATCGACACAGAGTTTGGAGCACGGGTGAGTTCACCCAAAGCCGGGGTCGTTCAGGAAACTAACGTTACACCTCTGATAAGGACAGCAGAAAAAGACGAGGAAAGGCGTCATCTTTGCTGATCTGACGCCATGGCTCATTCCCCTATCCAGAGTGGGCTGCCGGGGATTCAGGTAAATAAAATGTGTTATTCTACTATTAGCTAACTCTCAGAGACACCTTCATTTTCTCTAGGATACACCCGACATTTTACCTCAAGTTTCCTCTTAACCTTGTGCTCGGAAGTTTGACTACCTGATTGTAAAGAACTTTATCAGCAGGAACACTGTATCATTATCGCGTTTAACACTATCGCATGTGCTTTACAATGATAAAAGCACCTATTAGTCAAAGTCCAGTGGTTAGCGGCTCGAAGGCTGTGGGCTTGCCAAAGCTCAAGTGTACTGAATGGCTGACCAGCTGTCAAATCATTTAGGATCTTTATTTTGTCCGAGCTTGTTCTTAATATGTAGACAGCTTTATTGTAGGCTCATCACAATTTCCCAGAGTACAAGCTGAGGTTTCCAAATAGTTGTTTGGGTCATGTCCACTGTTGTGTTTTTGAACAACAGTGCTAAAACAGAAGATATATCAGTTTATTGTAATGTAAGCCAAGGAGAAGCAGCACATGTACATGTTTAAGAAACTGGAAACAAAAAAGCTAATGCTCGACATGCACCATTTACCTGTGCTTGTACTTCATCTAGGTGGAGACATGTGGCTGAGCAGGCCACATGTCTTGATTTTAACCAGGGCTGCAGCTAACCCTGATTAATAATTACTGCCATTAATGATTGATCTGGCAGTTCTGTAGGTCTGTAAAATGCCAGAACATGTTGAAAGCCCCTATCAGAATGTTCCAAAGCACGTAATCTCTGAAGTCTTTCAAATTGAGAAAAGAAGAAAAAGATATTCAGCGTTTAGTAATATAAAAACTTAGCCAATTATTGGTATTAAGTACCAGTGAGAGGAAATTTTGCATGATAAATCAGTCAAAGGATTCATTCATTATGGAGTAGTCCTCATTTAGTGATCTTTCAATCCAGTAATTGATTAAGCAACTAATTGTTTCAGCACTCCTGGCATCCAGATCAGTTCTTTAAAATCTTAAAATATTCAGTTTACTATCACAAGAAAGTAGTTGATTGACTTATTGAATTGATGGTTTCAGCTGCTTTTTGTGAATAGTTTAGAGTTTTATGGTCAACCAATGGCTTGTTTTTTGGGGGGGTTTTTGGTCAAACCAGCCACTAGCTAGCAGTCAATACATGTAAATAAGTTAAGACTTGGTGTTCCATGTAAAAATGACAGCCTCCTGGGGTGACATAACACAGACATGCATGATTACATTGATTGTACACAATACTACTCTCTGTCTTGAATTATAAACACTTCATTAGTATGTGCATAGGTAAATTAAAGGGACTTGAGCCCACAGGTTATTCTGCAGAAGAGTGTTATTGGCTGGAAGTCTGGCAATGAGCCTTCAGCCCTGAGGGTGTGGTGCGTGGATGACACCAGACTACACAGTTGTGTGGTGCAGATGGGAGAGCATCAAACACATGCTTTTGGAGCGAGGTTCAGGCAGCTTTAGTTGTCGCAGTAAACCTGCTGACTGTGGATATGGCAAGTACATTCCTATCATGTGTAGTCTGTGGTCACGGCGGCCTTGTTGTTTTTTCCATTGTTTTTACAGAGGTCAGCCTCGACATTATAATTTTCACCTGGATGACTGACCACACCAGTGTTATGATAGTATTTTGGTTGTGTTGTTTCTACTCTGCTTTATTCTGCACTGCTCGGTCTCTTTGCCTTTGTTGTAAACTCCCTTTGCTATCAAATTCAGCAGCCGCCTCTGTGCCAGTTTTTCAAAGTGCAGCTGCTGCTCATCTCCCCTCCCATATAGTTTGACCACCATGCATTAGCACTTTTACTGGAAACTGTTCTCTGGGGGGAGACTAAAGCAATAGTGTTTGTGTGTGTGTGTGTGTGTGTGTGTGTGTGTGTCAAAGATCATCATCATCATAGGGTTGGGTTACCTGGGAAATTAAGCATTGGGCCTAATTGCTTTGCTAGTGAAATTATATAATTTGTTGTGTTCTATTTTTTCAGATGAACTTCATAATGGTCATTGTGATGCTGTAATAAAAATGCAACTTTTTTTCAGTCTAAACTTAATGTCTAATGCCTACTATTTTGTAATGGAAATTATGTTTAGGCTAATAACTACGGTGTGCATGAAGGGAAATTGAACTGGCCAACTTCAAGACCATTATCTCCACCCTGGTGCTCCATTGGGAAATTAGCCATTTAGTTCAGTCAATAAGTCGGGGTGTAGTCCTTCGGTTTCTGTTGAGCTCTTGTGGTGGAGGTCATTAAACCTCAGGTACCTCTGTGTCATGCTGTCTGATGATTTAAGTGTTACTCACAGCCACAAATTTGATCAGAAGAGGTTAAACAGTTGGTCTGCATGCAGAGGTTGAAACCAGACTGAAGTACACATTTTCAACAAAGAATGAAGTGAAAATCTTGCATTATATTTATTTATGTGCTGGCGGATGTCTTGAATTCTACACGTTGCAAGACTAAAGCTACTCAGGAATTGTTGGTTATGGCTTTTGGGAATGTACTTTTTCTCTTGAGAAAGAATCTTCTTGAGAAATTGAGGACAGGTTACATTCATCCCAAGCAGTTTCGTTATATAGGGATATATTGAGCCTATCCTCAAGATGGGGTTTTAGCTTGGGTTTTGAGACAAACTTATGACAGAAAAGCTGAATCACAAAGTAAGGAAGTTATGTTCAAAAGACTGCAACAATGACCAGGCAGAGAGAGTTGTGTAAGTTGCACTTTGCAAGGCTGCTTGTGCTCGTCTTTTCAAGTGTCAGACTTATTTTAGGTACAGAAGAATTTTCAAGAAAAATGACAGTCTCTGGTTCTTCAATCTAAAAAGTTTGCTGTTTATTGTTAACTAATATTGAAAGAAACGGAATATTGTTGGATTGTTGACCATTGGCTGGACCCAACAAGACATTTTAGAAGTCACTATAAGGGTTGCAACTGACAATTATTTTCATTGTTGAATCATAGTCAGAATATCTGGACTTTAATTTTTCTTCCTGAAACAAATCACTTAAAATGATTTTCTCTCATTTTCTTGACAAAACAGTTTTTTTGGTAATCTTGTCTGCAGATGAAACAACAATGAAAATGGTTTCTAGTTGTTGCCATAATTGTGAGGCTCTGGTTGCAAGATAATTAAACTCGGTGCTTGTTTTAATTCAAGAGCCTCCTACTGAGTTTGGGCTGTTTAGTTTAGATTTCACCATAAAAGCCCACAGATGCAGGTAAGGTTTCATTTGACAGGTAATGTTTTGATATTAGAAGTAAAATAAAATCCACCAAAAGTTCTGTGATAAATAATTTGATCCACTGATTTACGTGATTGTTACCATTCCAGAACCTCGCCTTTGATCTATAGATAGTACACCTCTGGTTTTATGTTAATGTAATTTTTTTTGTGGTCTGATATTACTAAAAATGCCCTCTATTCTCTCTTTCCCAACCATCTCTCTGTCACACAGAATTTCAGAGCTGATCCAGAGGAGTACTTCACGAAGCTGGACAGGATAGGGAAAGGCTCTTTTGGTGAAGTTTTTAAAGGCATCGACAGTCGGACTCAGAAAGTTGTGGCCATTAAAATTATTGATCTGGAGGAAGCAGAGGATGACATTGAAGATATTCAACAGGAAATCACAGTTCTCAGCCAATGCGACAGTCCCTTTATCACCAAGTATTACGGATCCTATCTGAAGGTAGGCTTTAACCTCAGGAAAAATATTAAGTCAATTTGTAATAGTTCATGCTCACATAATGCTTATATCAGTAGTGTGTTCCTGCAAGCTAGTGTATGCAATGTAGGTCAATAAATAATGCATATGGGCATTGGAACAAGTATTGCCTGTGTAATAATGCAGATTGCTGTGCACTACAACCAGAAAATAGACCAAAAGTGTAGGAGTATACTGTATAGCTGGTGGGCTTCCAACAGTGCAGTCCAAGTATTTAGACATATGTTTTGTTCTTTTTGCTGTGTACTCCAGCAGATTGCAGTGTAAAAAAAAAAAAAAAAAAAAGGACTATGAGGTCAATATGCCGACTTTCAGCTTCAGCATCAGTGTGGTTGAACTGTGTAGAAATCAGAGCCCTTTCTATATGTAGAAAAATGCAGCATAAGTGACGATTATAGGAATGCAAATCCTATGATATTCAACTAATGTGAATGAAAACACACAGCTCTTTACCACCACAGTCAGTGTTACATGTCACAGACAATGTACTAAACAAAAGAGCCAAAACAACAACCTGTTCTGTATATAACCCAATCCAGCCTTAGACACAAAGAAAGATGCAACTTCTTCGGTGTTTGGGTCGTCTGTAATGGCTGTATTGACAGCATCACTTAGGTGCAAACCACATTTTGTTACTGTAGTAGATTTTCAGGCATGCTACATGTGATGGTGCTTAGAGTGCCTCTCACAGCATT
Organism: Sparus aurata; assembly: GCF_900880675.1. Taxonomy (NCBI): domain Eukaryota; kingdom Metazoa; phylum Chordata; class Actinopteri; order Spariformes; family Sparidae; genus Sparus; species Sparus aurata. The sequence continues at coordinate 18,054,911 of NC_044195.1, forward strand.
TACTGTGGTACTTAACAGCAGTAAGGAGAGAAGTGGTGTTCCATTAGCTCATGTAATGCTGCTGGCTGAAGAAGAGAATTAAGGCTCATTTGTGTGTAGTATGTAAGCATGGTGTTGTGCTGTGTGCATTACATGTGTGTTACAAAACAAAACTGTTACAAAAGTGTTCTCGTTAATAGCTTCAGCAACATCTTTGATAACACACAGACCTAGGCATCTTCTATTGATTAGGACTAATTTAGTTTTTCTTGTCTGGTCAGTTGTGTTGGCAGAATTATCAAAGATTTATCATGCTAATGGCATTTTAGTTTATCCCAAACAAACTGCTAGCACTGCTGCTGAAAACAAAAAAAATAAATGAGTAAAGTGTGTGCTCTAGGATGTGTACCAGGTAGTGTGTGTCAAGAACAACATATAACAACTTGAAATAGGTCGATTTCAGGATCAAACTAGAGTTATGATGGCAAAACAAAATTTAAAATTATCACCAAAAAAAGTTACTTGCATTCCCTTAAGGGAAGCATGAAGAAACCCAAGCCCACACGGGTTGCTGTGCTGGGTTGGTGGGTGTGGGTAGCATCGGTGACTACGTGGGCAGTACCAGCAGATACTGTCTAAGTTAGTTTGACATTTTAAGGAGTCTGTGTGCATTTAGAAATCACAACATACAGGCTTAGATGACACATCCGCAAGTCTGGAGATGTCTGAGTGACACTCTGGTTGTCACCTTCACAGATGATGTTCCATTTGTTCAGTTGAAAATATTGCAATTGTGGAAAAAAGAAAACAGGTGCTGCTGTTTTGTGAGCACAACTGGATTAGACAGCTGAGATGTTTCTGAGTGAATAAGACAGGTGCAGGATTGATGTCAGCCAAGACTAAAACATCTTGCTACACAATCTCCTGTTCCTCAGATTTTAATCTACCAACACATTGTCTATTGAAAGTGTGTAGGATGAAACGGCCATTTTAAGGATTGCCTAATTAACAGAGCTACTGTAAAATGTTTTACATGTATATGTAGTAGTCCTCAGCTGCTAGATATGTAAGTATTAATAGCAGCCGTGTCATTCAATTAACAGACAAGTATATCGATTTATACTCCCTTACTCCTTTTGTCTTATCATATAACAAGTGTGTGTTTCTCTAACTGAATACACTTAGCCTGGCCACCACTCGCCTAGATCAGTGTGGTTTACTGATACATTATAATTGTTCCACTGTGTTGCCACATGCATATTATATGTGCTATTATATATAAAACATATTTTTGGGACATTCTGTTTAAAATGAAACATTTCAGTATTTGTTACTATATTTCTCTCATGTCAGCAGCAGGGTTTGCTTGTGCAGCTTTTATCCCTCTCCTAAACAATGTAAGTGAGTGGGAACTGTTGAGTCTTAAAAGTTGCAAAAAGATTGTTTCAAATGACATTTTCTTGATGTATTGAGTGAGTGTAAACTGTGTTCATAATGCCAACTGAATCTTTGAACACTATCTGACTGAATTGCTGATTTGTTTTTTCAGGGTACAAAATTATGGATTATCATGGAGTATTTGGGTGGAGGATCAGCCTTGGATTTGGTGAGTCTATGTCAAAATAATATTAATGAACAGTTTGATTTGAATTCCATTATGATAGTTCCGAAGATGTCACAGATATGTAAAGTCTTTGCCATCATTCAAAGTGACCTGTACCCTGTAATGTATCTGTTCTTCTAGTTGGAACCAGGTGCCCTGGATGAAACACAGATTGCCACAATTCTGCGAGAGATCCTGAAAGGACTCGAGTATCTGCACTCTGAAAAGAAAATCCACAGAGATATCAAAGGTAAGAGTGGTGCACACCACCACATTGCTTTAACATCTTGTAAATGGTTTCATCTTGACAACACATTCTCTATCGTCTTGTTAATAAAGCTGAAGTGAGGCTTTAGTGTGTATTGGCATCAGTGTTCACCAGCTGAGGAGGAAATGGTTGCAGTAAAAGTAAATTCCTCTGCTACCAGGATGTGGTGTATTTAGTTCTTTTCAGTGCAATCTGTAATTAATCAGATCAATATTATCTTCTACATTTGAACGTAAATCTGTAATGTCTCTGTTTGAGTGATGAGTAATAAAAAGCCTTTTTTATTTGTTTACATTCATAGCACTAAAACAGACATATGTTCCATACAGCTATTTTTGTCTGTCAATTTTTTCTGTTCTTATCGAAAGATGTATGTGGGTCTACTCATCTGAGGTCTCTTACCACTCTCCCTGTCCTGGGTTTTGTCATTCAAATAAAAAACTCTTAAAAAGCTTTTAGGGATCTGATTAATGCTTTACAGTACCAAATCTCTGGTTATTCTTACAGAGACCTTCAATTGATTATAGAAACCAGGTTTCTGCCTGAAGCTGGGATCAGTAATATATCTAAAGTGGTTGAGACATTGCATTGTCTTTTTTTAAATGAATTAATTTGATGCATCTCGTATTCTTGTCTCTCTTGCTTTCAGCTGCCAACGTGTTGCTGTCAGAACAAGGCGATGTGAAGCTGGCAGACTTCGGAGTGGCAGGCCAGCTGACTGACACCCAGATAAAAAGGAACACCTTTGTTGGTACTCCATTCTGGATGGCACCGGAAGTCATAAAGCAGTCTGCTTATGATTCAAAGGTCAGAATTATCCCTGACTTTTATTTCTTTTATCGCTGTCGAGTTTAATGTTGCAACACTGCATTGTGTTATACCACATGATGTGCTGGTTCTGGCAGAAAATACTTTTAAGTGTCAAACATAAATTGTGTAAGGTCATCTGTCAGAAATTTGTAACAAAACACCAAGTGCAGTTTACTCTGCACAAGGTACTGCAGAAAATTGTTAATGTATCCAGCTGGATAACTTTGTGTTTAACTTGGTCTGAAAAGCTGACTGTAGTTTTACCATATCTGCTGGATTGGACTGAACATCTGGAGTAATGGGTGCTTTTCTAATGGACCAGAAGTGAGTCCAGCAATACCAGTACAAGAAGGAGAGAGGCTTATTATTGGGTGAGACAGAAAAAGGCCAAAGAGTTTTTTGGCAGTGGCCTCAAAATGACAAACTCATGAGTGCAATGCAGTTTAGTATCCAGACCAACACAGTGACCACAGTATGTCAAATTTGTTTGGTGACCTGGTGTCTCTGGGACGCATACAAAAATGATTCTACCAACTTCCTGTGGTGGAAGAGAAAGATAAACAGAAAGTGAACAGATGTGAGCAGGTGTGTGACAGTGAGTTTACAGAGAGAAAGAGAGAACATGCAAAGCCAAATTTTGCTTAAAAAAACAGTACTTACAGTTGCAGACTGGAGTTTCCTCTTACAACATCCAAAGGGTCCAAAAGTTGGAGACCACCTGTCATAATACTGCTATTTTGTGATCGTTTCAAATGACGTTGCTACTTTTTAAATACAATTGTTAATATCCACTAAAAGATTTGAGAGAAAACTGAAATCTTTGAAAATGTACATTAAATTCAGATTTATTTTTTTTTAGATTATTTGTTATGCCTTTTAATTTACTGACCGCAGGTACTCTGAGTCTATGCCAGCTCGAGTGCATGATGTCATTGAAGCAAAGGCAAAGCTATATTCTGAAATGTGTGTGTTTTCCGTATGACATAGGTATTATTGGTTTTATGTGTTGCCACACCCAGGTGAAATATAACCAGGCTGTGTAAACAGTTAGTGTCAAAAGAGCCAACAAATTAAATGGTAGTGGAACATTCTCCCAAGAAAAGTTTTGTTTGACATTGGACCCAAATGATCGGTAGCTTTTTGTCTTTCTTTTCATTGCCCCTTTTTAATGTGTATGCTTTTTCTGCCTGTAGTCCTTTTTAAGACTGGTCTAGACTAGAAACGACCCAAGTGCTTATTTTGGGACAGCCACATCGTGAGTCAGTGTGGCTTGTCAACACGACCACGATGTCACAGTCTTCAGTTTGCAGAGCTTCTTCAAATACACCCATGCTGGTGACGTCAGCGATGTCACATCAGACAGCATTGTGCCAATGTGTGTGTAATTTTGTAGAAATGTGTGAGATTGTGCTGCTTATATAAGAGGATCTGTTTTTGTCCCAAATGTCTTTGTTTTATAGGCAGACATCTGGTCATTAGGAATAACAGCAATAGAGCTGGCTAAAGGAGAGCCGCCCCACTCTGAGCTTCATCCTATGAAGGTCTTATTCCTCATCCCAAAGAACAATCCACCGACACTGGAAGGAAGCTACAGCAAACCACTTAAAGAATTTGTTGAAGCCTGTTTAAATAAGGAGCCTAGCTTTGTAAGTTTAAACAACTTTTGGTCATGCTGTTATGAGTGATAGTGCACAGTACACATGGAAAGAAAGCTATTCTTTTTATTCTGACTGTTTGTTTTGTGTGGTTTTTTTTAGAGGCCAACTGCCAAAGAGCTGTTAAAACACAAGTATATTGTAAGGCATGCCAAAAAGACGTCCTATCTGACAGAGCTAATCGACAGATACAAGAGGTGGAAGTCAGAGCAGTCTCGGGATGAATCCAGTTCGGATGAATCTGATGAGTAAGTTGTCTGCACCATCACACTGCAGTTCACGTGGAGGGCGAGACATGGTAACTTTACACCCTAAAGCAAAATTAAGTGTCTCTGACTACAGTGATTTTTATGTCACTGAAGGGAACCAGATGGCCAGGCATCTGGAGGAGATGACTCTGGAAACGATGACTGGATCTTCAACACCATCAGGGAGAAGGACCTAAAAAAGTTTCAGAATGGGGCAGCACAGCCTGCTGAGCTTGAGAGAAAACAGGTGAGACCAGGAAAGCAGTCCTGTATGAATAGTTGACCCCCTCTCATCGTAAGGTCAAGTCTTCCTCGTGTCTCTTAGGCTGAATTCAAATGTTCACCCTCTGGATTTGCAGACCTAGCCCATATGGACTTTAGTTTACGTACTGTGATGTGTTCAGTCATCACATGAAGTCTGTAAGAACGCAAGACCGCAAGGCTAACATAAGTGGTAGAAAGGCCTTATTTTTGCTCTACGTGATTCAAGTAATGTTTGATTTTTTTCCACATTCATACATTTCTTTTTAAATCTGCATTAGAACAGCTGCAATGACACATCCATATTGCAATGAATTTTAGGCCCGGTCAAGTCTGCACCACAAGCTGACTCTCTACAAGTCTAAAGAAAGTCAGCTTGAGGGCCCTTGTGGACCGGATGATTTGTGGGTTTGGTCAGCCCTCAGCTCTCACAGTCTGAGACTGCAAAAGTAGGGGAAGTCCGGAGATTTGAATATAGCTTTAGATTTCCCTTTTGACCTTTTAAAATCTTTGCTTTTTCCAGGTGCAGGAGAGTCCAAAGAGGCCTTTGTCACAAAGCTTATCAACAATCTTTTCTCCACTGTTTACTGAGGTAATGGCACTACCAAGTTACCCAAATTAACACAATCATCATCACTGAATAGAAGTTTTAAAATATAACTATTGTTTAAAAAAGCACCAAAGCTGATCACACTGAATTAAATCTAGTGTATGTTGAGAAGCATTTAATATTAGTATGTTCACAGCTACTGTTATATCAAAACTGTACTTGTTGCAGTTGAAAGAAAAGGGTGAGACAAGTAATGGCAAACCAGAGGCTGCAGAGGCACTGCGGGAGGCCATTTTCCTGGCAGAAGAAACACACCCGGGGATCTGTGACTCCCTGGTGGCTGAACTAGTGCAGAGACTGCAGAGGTAAGGGTTCATATTGTCACTTCTCATTATAGTCTAATACATTCTTTCATGTAAGAGCCCCGATGAAATTGAATATTGTATTTCCTAAGTGTGTTGTACAGTGTTTCCTGCTGAAAAAGGCTGCTGTAGCAGGTTATGAGGCAGTTGGGATCAATTTTAAGTGTAAACCAATGGACGCTCAGGTATAGAGATCGAGGTATTGTGGTCTAACATGATGGGAAGAAGAGCTGGATAGTACATATGGTGGTGAATTTATCTATTGGACTTTTTAGTTACATACATGATTAGGTCACTACTAAAGGTGCACTGTTTTACAAAAAGTTTTCCATGGCAATTTAATGGGATCTTTATGGGCATCTAGGGATGACACTGATGGTCTCTTTGTCTACTGGTTCATGGTCTAAAGTCTTGATGGCATTAAATGGATTGCAAAGTGCCAAACACAAAGTATCATTGAGGCCGATAAAGTCATTAGCTTTGCAGGTACTTGGTCGGAAACCGAAATCGGAAAGTGTTGGAGCGATTTAAAATTGTTGCTAAAAAGTTGTTCTGATGACAGTTGTGAGATGAAAAGGGTAATGGATCAACTAAATTATTACAGTGCACTCTGAAGACAACATGGCAGTAACGTTTGTCCCAAATTGCACACCATCCAGTAGATTTGAGAAACTTCAGCCACAGTCCAATCCAGTGTATACTGGGCTGTATTTCTTACATATCTTGTATATAATATATACATCAATATTGTCAGGAAATGTTGATGAGCCACACGGTTCCCTAAATATTCTTTGAGAAATAACTTAATTTGGGCTCAAACTTTTGAATTCTCTGTTGGCATTAGCTGTATAGATCAGGTTACAGTTTGCCCATGAATAAACTCTGCAGCTTTACCTAAGAAACTCTTATGCTATTGCTATCCATGCTAGTGATGCGGCCTTGCTAGAACCAGTGGAAACTACTCAAAAATTAACTGTTAGTATGTTAGCATGCTAATGTTAGCATTTAACTATGTAACAGCTGATAGAGACTGATAAAGGTTTAACTTAATATGACCACGTAGAGCTGAGCGACGCACTGAGTATTAGAGGATTTTAGATTGCTGCTGCACACAAGTTTAACCCTCCTGAATTGGTTAATAACATGGGCTTAACTCTAGCGCCACTCTCAGAATAAGCAAATATGTTGTTTTCTAGTAATAACTTGGGCTGCAGCAATATGAAATCTTCATGGTATGATAGCCATCTCAGAAAATATTACAGTTGCACATTATTAAGGCACACCAATAAAATAATAATTATTATGTGCTACAATGACCCTTAACAAATTGAAAACAGAAGGGGCTATTTGGGGGTCAACATACACATCATGTCACATAACATTATGTCCTGACAGACATGAAACTTTGTTTAAAATTGATAAACTTGAATTTTCGCAATTAAACTTATAAAGTAGAAGTCAATAGTGTAGATAAGCAAATGTACACAATATGATAATAATCAGCTTTCATGTCACAGTATATCTTGAAAATGATATCGCTGCAACCCTAGTATCAACATGGATACAGGGATAGTAAAGTGACATTTGTCTTTCATCCATCCTACAGTATGCTGGTGTGCAATGAGCATTACAGTCACTAATATGACCTGACTGTAAATATTAACCTTTTATTTCTGATGTTCGCAGGTTTTCTGTGCCACAGGCAGCTGCCACTCAGTGAGAGGAGCGACATCCAGCTCTGCTCTATTTTCCCACCCTTGTGGCAGCAGTCAGATCTTTTCCTCTGACCTCCACAGCCAGGATGAAGTCTCCCAGGAAGGTCTCCATCACTCATTTGCCTGAAGCAAATCCTGGCCTACTTAATGTCTGTTTAGTACGCTATTCAGCACAGTCAAGTGGCCAGTCGCTCAACTGCCACCTGCTGTAAGATGTCCCCTCTCAATACCTCCCTCACAACTGTCTTTGTGTTTTAGGGTGGACTTAGCCATCTTTCTGCAAGGACTTAATAGTTTTGGTGAGTTTGTGACTTTTTTTTTACAAAGGTCTACACTCTGCACCCTTTCAGAAAAAAAGTACCTTGCCTAATTAATCGTGTGCATGTGTGTGTGGCTGTGCGAGATATCCTGTGAAACGTGCGGTGAAGAGTGACGAGTGGGTTGAAGCATTCTATTGAAAACTCAGGTATCCTGCTTTAAGTGGATTGGGTCCTCTGGGAGATGGAGAGAGCTCTATAGGGTGGTTGTACAGACTTGTAAATAAGCTAATTTCTACAGATTCATGAAAAAATAATGGAGCGTTTGTAATTGACCCATTGTGTTTAAAATGGCCAAATGCAAACTGTAGATAATGGTTGTGAGGTAAATATTTTGAGAGACTAAAATGGCCATATATGAGATTGCCTTGCCTTTCTACTTGTTCTTTTTGTATATCTGTCTTTTATTTCTCCAGTTGTAAAACTTTTATGGTTCTCATCCAGTGAATGAAAATGGCTGCCCTCTATCATGTTTTACTATTGATTTATTATATATTTCTTAATTCTCTTAAACTTTTTTGGTTTCACTCTCTATGCTGTGGCTGTAATAATGTTGGAGAATATAAAAAAAACAAAAACAAACAAAAAAAAGAAACAGGCTGGATCCCTGAAGCCTCCACCAGTTATAGACACTGGATGTTCTGTTGCCAGCCCCGATTCCACAAGGCCTCGAGTTGTGTTGGTTTGTAGGACTTTGCCTCAAATTATTATTATTTTTTATTTTTTATTTTTATTTTTTTTCCTTTTTGCTCAGCGTGTGTTTTTGACTGGTTAGATTAACTGAGGTTTCCTCCATTCATTCCATTAACAGGGCAGTGCCATCATCTAGTTTATAAATCAGCAGACTCAGTTAGTCTTCCTAGGAGCTGCAGTGGTACTATCTATCTCCTCAGCGTACCTACAGCTTTAATTGCACTTCAAGTATAAATGCCTTTGACTATAAACAAAGTAGCCATAAAACAGTAGCACGAGACTTACAGTATTTTTGCAGGTTATGCTACCTGGGACAAAAAAACAAAAAGGTCCACCTGAAGTCTCACAGCTTGGACTCTGGAGTTGGTCATGCAGTGTGATATTTACCTGGCTGTATCTTTCCACCGGGACTTGAGAGAGGTATTTCGGTTGTACAGCAAAGTGCATACAGGCGTAGACTTTTCACCTATGAAACAACACTGCTCTCAGATGTACATATTCTAGCCAGGAGGTGTTCAGAGACCAGCGGCACTGCTACTACTTCTGACTGTAGTTAAAAGGAATGTGCATGATAGTATAACAGTATAAAGCCTATTGGTTGGCCTGAGCAGTATGTGTTGTAGCACACTGCTACAGGACTGGAGGAATGTTGAGTCCTGAACAGAGTTGAATCAGCCTTAGAGTATTTGTGATGAATGGGATGAATAGTATGAGCTTTAAAATATTAGATCAAATGTTTTCTTTTGTTGTGACTTCTTATTTTTTTTTCCCCCCTCTGGCATTATGCAGCAATACTTTAAAGATAAGTGATTATAGATAATCTTTCGTTCTTTGCCAGAATAATGTGTGCATGAACAAATGGACAAATTGTTTCTTCTCAGTTGAGAGGAGTTTTGATTGAATCTTTGTCAGGTGATATATTATTTTTGCCACTGGGCAAAACATGGTACACGATACGCCGGGAAAGTTAAAGAGATAGTTCAACATTTTGGGAATTACAACCATACTCTTTCTAGGAGATAGTTAGACAAAAAGATCTGTATTCTCTAATCAGTAGGCCATGTTTTGTTTCCATCAAACTTTTTTTGCAAACTTTAGAAAGTTCGCAAAATATTCGTCACAGTGTATATGTAAAATCAGTTTCCATCAAACATTTTGCACATGAACTTGATTTGCAAAAACAAGAAAAGTATTTGCAAATTAAGATAGGTTTTCCCGAACTTTGCATTTTCCGTAAAATTTCTAATGCAATATTCTTCAAAATGCACATAGAAAATGCTTTAATGGAACATGGCTACACGCAGCCAGTCACACGTATATTATAAAAAATGGATAGAGGTACCGTGTCAGTGGTAGATACGGCTTTAAGCATACCCTGTGTTGTCAGTTTTTTTCTTTAAATGGGACCATACTTGACTAAAAGAACATCATGCTGTGTTGAAGAAGACTTGAAAATAACGATTGAGACCATAAACTCATCTGGAAACTGTTCACGGAGGTAATAAATCAAGTGAGAAGTGGGGTCATTTTCTCAAAAGCTTAAATACAATCTGATTTTTGTGCAACCAGCCTGTCATTAGAAAACAATGGCCATTTATAGAACTTTACGTGTAACAAACTTAGCGTTTGCTTTGCTCATCAGACCCATAAGCCCCATCTGTATTTTATATAGCCATTATATCGAACGAATAGATAGATTAGCTGGCTAGTTAGCAATTTTAGCTAACTCCGCCACAAGGATATTTCCCAAAATGTCAAACTATTCTTTTAAGTCTTTACTTTTATATATTACTTTCAATACTTAAATTTTTTATTTTCTGCTTGGTGAGCATGGTGGAATGCACATGTGAATGAGTAAAAGTCAAATATGTTTAAATGAATACGTAGAAACAGGTTAACCAAATCAAGAGAAGGTACCAGACTCAACAATTTAAATTTTCACCATTGTCCTTTTGTGTTTTCTGCTCTTCTGTGAACAGTTACTCAGTTCTCCATTCAAACTCCTCATGTGAATTGTGCCATGTAAGCCCTCCATCCCAGACTGAGACAGATTTAATACAGTTTGCACCTTTTACAGTCTATTACGACTTTTTTTCTTTTCATGTGTTGCACTTTGCAGATTTGTTTTGGTCTTAAAAAAAAAAAAGGTACTTTAAAATGCTACAATATTATGTTGCAATCACACCGTTTTTTTGTTTTTTTTTTCTCCCCTTTTGTGTGTGTTGTATGGCAATAAAGCAGCGTGGTCGCCAGGAGTCATTTCTTAGCACAAGTAGGCATATATTCTATTAAACTATTTTTGTAACCCAGGAGAGCAGTATTATGTAATAGAGGGCGTAAAAGTTTGGTTCTGTGATGTGTTGAAATTTTCAGTAAACACTGGATAGCAATCACTTAAAATGTACATTTCATTTTGTGTGACTTTGCTGACAGTTTATAGTCCAGTATACATTTTTGCTAATTCAGGACAGTGCTGTTGGATTTATTAAAAGTTGTCAAATGATTAAGGAAAAAATAAAAATCCAGTTCAGATTTGATCGACAGTTTCTGCCATTGTTTGACTGAGTCCTATGTCTTAATGTGATGTTATCTGGAATGTGTTTTCCTGCACCTCCTTCTGTGATTCCTAACATTATTAGTGCATATGATTCTGAAATGCAAATTAATTCAGGGTAAAAAAAAAAAAAAGATTCATTTAATCAGTGCTTCAAGAGATGTTCATTACAAAAACAACACAAACCCTATTCTATAGATTTATATGTTAAAGCGTAACTCCAACAACTTTATACCTTGGAATTGTGTTCACAGGTCCTGGGGAGTACTACTGCATACGTGAATAAGTAGTATAAAGCCTTTTGTGGCTCCAGAGGATGCAGCATGTAATCTGATGAATTGCCTTTAGTGATGTCGCTCAGTGGCTAAATTGCATAGGGGGTTGATGTTCACATCAAAAGACCCGAACTATCACTTTAACTTTTTTTCCAGGAAAGTAGGGATTTTTCCTCCATGATTGCTGTCATCACCAATTTAGTGGCAATTACAATAACAAACAGCTACTAAATAGACCTTATTGTTAGATTGTTGCGTCTATTAGCTGTAATGGCCCATCTGATTTTTGCACAACTTGACTGTTTCGGTGAATATGACACATTGATGTTGAGCTACTTGAATATATTTTTTATGATTATTTGGATACTTCAATTTACTGTCTTTGGTTTGCACATTTGTCAGCGTATCAAATCCACCTGCTGTGAAAAGTGATTCGATCAAAAGCTCCAGAAAAGCTAGTTGGAGTTCATTCTGGTGAGATTTTGTCACCTTTTAAAATCTGGTTTAATTGTATAAATAAATATTAATTGTATAAATCCTTACTTTTAAAGAGGGGAAATCGAACTGAACAGACTCAGACAAGAGGGTAAATTAAAATCGTCCAGTCCTGTAACGTTAAATGTTCAGTGGCGTTTACATTGGAGTCAGCAAATACCTCACAGCAAGTTTTATTTATACATCCAAAAACAAAGATCAAATTTCTCACACTATATACAGATATTACATACAGTGTTTGTACACATATTACATAATTTGTACACAAGAAAAATATACATAAAAATGTAAACCTTTGTATACAAAAAATACCTTAGACAAATTAAACAAGGACCAATAACAAAAGGTGACTAGATTAGCTCATCCTATCTTTAAAAACAGTAATACAGTACATTCAATGAGTATAGGAATTTGTCAGCCATTTCTGAATTCAAGCAGTTAAATGTGCCTACGAGCCCTGTTCGTTTTGTTCTATGTGGTTTTTTGGGGGGAGCAAACTGGTGCAGTGGCTAATCTCATGCTATGTGGGGATACAGCAGTAATGCCTTGCAAGCATTTTCATCAACTGACCTGATTTTTTTTTTTTGTCTTTTTTTTAAAACTTTTCGGGACACTTTTGTTTTTATGACTTTTCGTGACGACGCTGCAGTCACCGAGAAGCCCAGTTGTCTCTGGTGGCGCTACAGGTTGTTTGTTTTTTTTCACTCTTATTCTCTTTGGAAGGGATAGAGACAGAACTGGGCCTTCTCACAGCTGGAAATGTTGGGGTCTGGTTCAGACTCAGAGCTGGTAATGATGACAGCTGTTCATTTAATGAGCGTCCGAGCAAGGAAAAAGTAAAAGAAAGGCAAGACAGATACGGGACATGTGAAACACAACGGGCCTCATCCACTCCTGTGCAAATTCATGTTAAAAAAGAAAAAAGAAAAGTAACTTTGTTTTTCTCCACCAAATGAAATGCCGATGCATATATTCCGGTTTCATACTGCCAAGAATCAAGCCAGTGACCATAATCTAATATCGATATTATAATACTCTCACACAAAAAGGTTGCTGCCCCATGCAATCTCTTCCTGGAGTTTAATAGCTATCAAAAGTATTCTCCATCAGGATATTTGTTAAAAACATAATGACAGCATACACAGCATACAAACATTGATCCCTCCAATTTTCAAAGAGAACTCACAACCGTTTTGATAGCCATTAAAAAACAAAGAGACTCTTTCTACAAGACACAGGTTCCACTGAATACATTGCAAATAACAATTTCAATCCATTGCTACTCAATAATTCACCAACAAACCCCAAGATAGAGACTGCTACTCTATATACCTAATACTCAACAATGTCTGACAGATCTGTCTAATATATCTATCAAAAGCCATGGTTGTACTGCTGTATGTTAGCAGACAGGAGGTGGAGCTCTTCTTCTAAAATTCATAATTTATACCATTTAATTCACGGCCTTGCGCCTTCTCGGGGCTAGCCTGGCCTTGACGCATTATAGTACGTTTTCTTGGGAGTCCTGAAACTAAACGTTTTAAGTCATGTATGCCATCAAAGACCATTGTTTATGTGGAGCAGAGAGCACCTTTGAGAGTAGACACTTAAAGTCCCTGGATTACGCTGTCATCGCCGATCATTAACACTGAAACTCATTTATTCGCCTTTAGAAAAGTCCACCCAGTGTGACCCGAGAGAATAGGTTAGGCTGACCTGATCGCTTGGTCTCTATAGGCTCTAGCTCTGAGTGCTGTAAAATAAGAAAAGTTTACAACACCTATAGAGGCCAAAGAATATTCCTGTCGAGTGAAGCTACGTGTGATGAGACCAATAAAATACCTTACGATGCTAGAGTTATGTTAATGTGTTTATTGCTTTAAGAAACTATATTTACCTTCAAGTGTCTACTAGGCCACTCAGAGTCCCACAACCAATGGTGAGGTCAGAGATTTTGACGTCTGAGCAAACCAATAAATGAGCACATATACAGTATACACAATATAAAAACAGCTGTTTAAAAGTATTTTGGTAAATTCATATGACTGTGAAATCTGTAAGATTCTATATCATAACAGTTAAATAGCTTGAAGTATAATGGGTCACAAATATCACAACCTGTACTCTTATTTTTCAGAAGGGTGATACGAGCAGTGTATGAAACAGGTGAGGAAAATTAGAAAAATAATGCGATGGCCATCTGAGCGAGGCAGGGTACAGTTGATCATTTGGAGACAGGACTTGAACTGGCAAATCAAACAAAGAGACCACTGATTGAGGCTTGTACGTCAATGGGTTCTGAGCACTGTGACACATAATCTCTGCTAAAGGTCCTTCCGCCAATTCTCACGCGTTTATTTCAATACGAGATCTGACTGTTACGCCCCTGCTGACGAAACCACAAGGCATCGAACGAGTGGACTCGCACTGACTTAGGATCCCAGAAGACCATCAACGAAAGTAGATAAAATCTTTAGGAAAGGTAGGTTGTGCAAATTCATTATCAAATAGTGCACGATTACCAAATTGCACGCTTGTAGCAGATGAAGAGGGGTGGTCGATCGTTGGCCAGTCGACTGGGTTCTAAGTAACTGCGAATCCACAGACTGTCATGCAGCCGCTGCTGGCCGCCTGCTCTCATTTGCTCTGCGCGAAGGGTGGTGTGGCGCTGTTGGCACTTGCAGCGGTGGCACTAACAATTGAAAAGCCAGCGGGGGGCGCTGTGGAGCTGTGGCTGGGCTGCACATCTTTCGGGATTCCGCTGTGGGAGGCCAATTGATGGCCAAAGGCCGCGCTGAACTGAGGGAGCTGTTGTTTGGGCTGTGTGGAGGTCAGAAGATCATGTGAAGCAGACGAGGGGGCAGGGGGAGTTGTTAAACCTGTCAACCCACTCTGGGGCATCGCTGAGAGCGCAGCCATGGGCTGCAGCGTCACAGAATGGGTGGTGGCCGGAGGAGTGGACAGGGAGGTGGATATGAGATGACTTTCTGACCCTATGAGATTGCCAAACTGCGCGGGGTCTGTGATGGGGAGAGGGAGATTGTTCCATGTCGAGCGTGGGGCTCCTGGTACCCCGCTGAGAGGGACCTCCAGCAGCAGAGGGGTGTCTGTCTGGAAGGAGCTGGTGTGAGGAGAAGATATGTGGTCACTATATGGGGATGGCACGTGCTCACTGCTGTAGTGGCTGCCTTGAGGAGATGACGTAGGGGCGTCCGACTTGGCCAGGACGTGAGATGTGTGTGTCCGGGAAAACGTTCGCTCTGTTATGGAGGTCTGAGTGAGCAGGGAGGTGGTGGCGGGTGCTGCTGTAGAAGAAGATGAGCTCAGGTTGGAACACGATGTCGGGGGCTGGTTAGCGGGCTGAGATGGCGGTGACGGGGGAAAGTGACCCCCAGTGGACTGCAGTAGATTGTCCTCCAGCTCGAGGCTGGTAAAGTTCTCTGTAGGGATGCGACTGCTGAGCAGGTCCCCCATGCCCCCCGGCTGGACTGGACCGGGGAACACGGTCATGGCCCGGTGGTCCACTGCTTCAGAGGGGGCCAGGTCTCCCATGGAGGTCAGGCACACCAATGAGTCTGGGTAGGATCCCATAGCCTGCAGGGCACGCACCAGCTCCTCAGCCTCCTCCGTGGTGGGCAATAAATCCCCGTTCTTACCTACGAACACACATATGAAGAGTTATAATCAAATCACACTGGGATTACTTTTTATACCACTTCAACACTGGACAAAAACAACCACACCCACCCACCCCTTTGTTGTCAGTGGTTTGCAATTTAAGATTATTTTCATTACCAATTAATCTGCAGATGTTTACAATTAACTGATAAATTGTTTAGTCTATGAAAGTTCAGAGAGTTATAAAAAATTTGCTCAACACAGTTTTCCAGAGCCACAAGTAACATCTTCAAAGTGTTTCTTTTTCTAATAGTCCAAAACCCAAAGACTCTTCATTTACTGTCACAAATGACAAAGCACCAAATCCAGACCGTCACCACTTTCAGTACATCACCATTCAGCATTGAGAATGAAAGAGAGATTAAAATAAAATAATTATAAAAAGTAACCATTATAACATTGTCATGGGCCTCTACTCTACTGCACATGTGCAACTCCCAACAAAGATGAGAAAGAAGCAAGATGTCTCACTCCTTTGCTACTTTAATCATCAGTTTCTGAAAAACAATGCGTTATTAAAACTTAATTTTAAGAACAATTTATGATGTCAAAAAATGTATGTGCAAGACCACTTCCTGGACTTGAATTAAGTTTATTAAAAGGGTGTAGACATAAAAAAAAAATACCAGGGAAAAATCCACTACTGAAGTGCTTATAAAAAAGGCATCTTAGTTTAAGAGCGAGTGCTTTAAGTTTTCTTGAGATTTTTTATTCTTAGTGTCTTCTGGATGCAGTCTGATAAGGTAATTGAGCTGCTGATTTCTGCTTTTTCCGACTTGTCTGCTAACAATGGAGACAGGAGTCAATCACCTATTCTAAGTGGGTTTACAGACGTTAACAAAACCTGCATACATGTGCTAATTTGTATAGTGGTGCATAACATAAGAGCTGTATAACAACCTTCAAACAAGTCAAAGTCCTGAAGGTCATCAGGTAGTCTGGGTAACACGTCGGAGAAATCCTCCTGGTTTAGCTCAAGGTCATTTGGAATGTCTGCCATTTCATTGGTGATGTCGTCAGGAAGCTCCTCCGCACTCAGGTCTGGAGTTGAGGGGCTGGTGTCAAAAAGATGAGATAAGAATACTTAGAGAAGAAATGCTGCTGTATGCCATGTGGGAGCTGTTGGAACATGTGTGACACGAGAGTATTCTCCCTGACACTAGATCTACCTTATGCACACTAAATTTTTAACTCCCCGGTGTAGGGGACACAGGTGTAGCGTACCTGATGCTGGCCTGTGAGGGCATCGCTAGGCTCGTCGAAGGCATTCCCAGGTTCCCCTGCGGCAACGCCGGAGGGATTGGTTTCTGAGGCCTCCGCGGCCCTCTCCTCCTCTTCTTCTTGTGTTTTTTGGTGAGCGCCGGTGGTTTGGTCTTTTTGCGTGGCTTTCGCTGTTGCTGCTGCTGGTGCTGCACTCGTCGGTTTCCATCCCCTCGCAGGAAGTTATCCTGTGAGAATGCAGAGAAGAACATTGCGTCATTGTAGTATCAACCCATATGAAATTACCAGAGCAGTCACAATTAAAGAAGAGAATATTATATGAAATGTATTGGGACATCGCTAAAATACGTAGCTGGCTAAATTAGCTTAGCACAAAGACTGGAAACGAGTTGAAACAGCTAGCCTTGCTCTGTCGAAACGTAACAAAATCCATCCACCTGCACCTGTTACACCCCTCCTGGTCACTAACATGTCACAGCTTGTTAATCAGTGAGCTTTACAAGTGCTGGTAGGTGGACTGTGTGACCTTTTGGCAGAGACAGGCTGGCTGTTTCTCTAAGTAAACATCACATTCTCAACTGTAAAACAGTCAAAAAAAACCTGTACTTTGCCTTTAAATGTTGAACTCACCATTTTTTTGGCATGCTCTTCACAGAGTGGTGTCTGGTGCGTGATGTCAAACACTGGGATGGAGCACTGCTGACCATCTGCAAATTTGGCTGTGCAACTAGCAAAGAGCTGCTGGGAACGATTCAACAGAATGTCTGCGGAGAACAATGAAGGAAAAAACACAATAGAACAGAAGCATGCCGTGTAACCATCGCACTCCATCATAATATGTGATTTCAAAAACGTGCACAAAATAGAAACTAGAATAACGGCCATTCATCTGCACTTGTAGCAAGCAGCTGTAGAATCAGTGACATGGTGGAAAGGATACGCTGAAAGCAGTGTTGAGTGAAGGGCAGAGCCCTGTTGTTGCAGGCCTGGCCCTTTGTGCTTCCAGTGCAGGTCCCCGTGTTTGTGGTCTGCTGCCTTGCAGGAGCCACACTGTGGAGACAGAGAGACACCGGACTGAACAGACAGACACGACACTGCACATTTGCTTTGTTGACCATGTTTCAAACTAGGAGATGAAGATTGCAAGATTAGAAGACAGACACCAACTTGAGGAATTTTCTATTTCACAGGTGAGTGATGGGAAGTTCCTGACTGGTGTGGTGTTCGATCAGACTGTTTTTATATTGGTCCAAAATTGACTGATAACACATTTGTGAGTATACCTTGAAGAGCTTCGAGAGGCACCGCTTAATTCCTGTATCAGCTGCCCGGCACAGTCGGGGTCGTTACTGGCGGCGTGCAGCAAGGCTTTGCGGAAGGCGTATCGATATCTCTTTTGGCGGATGCTCGCCCTCTCCTGCCTGCACATGTGCTTGTATTTCTCCTGGAGGTACGAACAAAGCCTCAGTAGCCGTGATCTCCGCGAGGAACCGCCGTCATCTTCCAACCTGTTAAGGAAACGATTCATAGCATTTATAATGAGATATACATTTTTATGAGTAACATTCAAGTATTTTTAAGCTACCTTGCTGATAATTTCCAGACTTTAGAAGCATTTATTATCACATCTAAACTGCTACTATAAATGTAATTAAAGATGGAGTTCAGAGAATTCCTTCAACAAACACACGACGCCAGGATCATTTCATGTAAGATATTGAAAGTTGTGGCTTTCCAAGAGTGAAAGTGCAGGTGAAACTCCAGATTATGCTGAAAAACAATCAAGCCTACACTCAAAATCAGCCACATTCCTAACCTTACCTAACCTTCTTTAACATGACATTTTACACACTTTCAAGACTTTCTACAAATCCTGGCGAAGTGTCGGGCCAAATGTTCATACTGTGGGGTTAAGTGTTAGGATACTGACCCATTCTGTGGTCTCCAAGAGCTCTGGAAAGGAATAAATGTCTCTGCCTCCTCCTCTTCATCTTCATCATCTTCAGCGCTGTCTTCTGACCAGTCCAATCCTGGAAGACAAGTTGTTGATCAGCTCATCTACTTCTGCATTAGATAAAATAAAAAATAAAAAAACACTGTGATTAAAGAGCGGTGGTAAATGCATTCAAAAACTAAGCACCTAAATGTGGAAACAGGTCCCCGTGCTCCCGGTGTCTCTTGGCACAGAGTCGCACCAGATGTTGCAACCTGGCCAGGCAGGTGGCAGAAGGTGAGAATGCAGCGGGACGCATGACGACCACATGCCGCTGATTGTTACTGCTGCCGTCCTTGCAACTGGCAGGCAAGTGAGGAGCAGTGAAAGGCGTTTTCCTGTTGAGTGATGGCCCAGAAGGTTGCACGGGACTGGGTGCTGCATTAGCGGGCATCCCTGGAGGCAGAAAGTTGACCGTCTGAGGTGGTGGTGGATTGCATAATAAACCCTGCTGCTGCCCGGGGAATATGAAAGACGTCACGCTCGAGTGCTGGGGCGGCGGAAGAAGACCTGACTGCTGCCTTGGGAGGTGAGCGTTGAGCGGCGAGGAGGGGTGGACATGGGGGACAGGGGAGGGGCTAAAGTGCTCAGGCGGTGGCTGGAAGAGGTCCGTGTCATGGCAGAGTTTCTGGTTGAGCACAAGGCGACTCTGTAGTTTCTTCTTGATGGCGCTGCCCTTCCGAGGAGTGCCCACCTCCTCCCCGTCTGTGTCATCCTCGTAAAAGGCAAAAGGGTCCAGGAGTTCCCCGTCGGGGAGGGGTAACAGGCGTGTACATGGGGGAGACGGCGGAAGTTCATCTAGACCATTGGAAGCTTTCAGAGCTAGTGAGGGCACAGTTATGTTGAGGGCAACAGACTCCAGGTGAGCCCGTGAGCGCATTTCCTCCAAAGCATCATGTTTCTTTTTCCGTTCCTTCTTAGGGATGAAGCCCAGAACCTGCAGGTGGCTGTTACAGTATCTAGAGACAAGAAGAAAAAAAAAACACATCCTCAGCGTACTATGTACATCAGTAACATAATGGCGTAGTTGAATGTGCCACATGTGCAAACAAACACACACCTGCGGTCCTCAGACTTGGGGATGGGGTTGGTACATCGCTGGCTGTTGTACTTGGCCACATATTCACATTGCTTGAATGGGGCTGTCTTATCTTCCAGGACGTGCCGTATGCAGAAAGCATAGCCATTTAGTCTGCGCTGCTTGCACAGCTTTGGGCTGTACGAGCACAACGGCTTATTGTCCACCTCTGAGAAGTGTATGTGTTTGCCTTCATACATCACGTGACTCTTGTCCTTGACAACATCAGCTGATGGGATAAAGTCAGAGAAAACCCATGAATTAGATCACTGACAGGTCACAGTGAGGAGGTAACCATGCATGCACACACAGAGGTTTGAGAGGCAGGGAAATGATCACCTCTGCAGCAGGTGAATGTTTGATAAGAATAGGTTATTATCATAACTATGCAATGTTACTTACTGTGTAATTTTTTTTTTTTTACAGAGACATATTAAAAATGAAATGGCATTCTAAGACTTGGACTTATTTCATTCATGATTCTTGTTAATAAAACTGCTTCATCAGTGTATGTTGTAAATAATAAATAATTATCATACTAAAATAACTATTTCAGAACTACATGGTCTGGACATACGCTGCCTCTGGTTACTGTCATGTTACTCTTACACTCACTCATTTTCACTTCTCATGGATAAACGAGAGGCACACAGAAAACAGGTCATTTCATTCATCAGTCCATTCAATCATCCATCAAGCTAGCACTTACAAGATCACATGATGGTGGTTAAATAGTATACTGCATGTAAAAAGTTATGAGCTAGAAAATACACTGGCTGGGGCGCAGACATTACTACCAGACTAGTTGAAGACTCAAATAAAAATCTTTTTAAAAAGTCGTCTTTCTCAAGCCGGCACGAACGCTGCTTTTTTTCATAACAAACTCGCAAACAAATATGATGCTACAGGTTTATCATAACACACTGTAACGATAATTGGAGCGCTAGCTGCCCAGCTTCACGGGGAGCTTAGCTGCTACATTTAACTTTACTGGGGTTAGAAAGTTGCTTTTGAGAGCGCTGAGGTTCTGACAACCGAGGTAAATGCTGGACACACAAGGACAGCTTGGCTAAATGTCATTTACATCAGCCTGGGTTGACGCTAACAACTTTAAGTAAATACGGAGAACAGGACAGGCAACAAACTGTGACTAACGTTAGCTAACGCAACTACCACTAGAGTCTGGGGAGCTAGCTTAGCTTGTCAGCATTAGCTGGCCAGATGAGAAACTTTATTTTGATTTTTTTTATATATCTACGTGTAATATACACTTGTTTTCTAACCCACAACACCTACTACTATCCCCCTTCGGGTAGAAATATAGACCATCAACAATGACTAGACACGGAAAGTCAAATTTGCTAGTTAGCTGACAAGCTATCGAAGCTAAAAACACAAATTAGTAGGCGGTAGCTAACCAGGAAACGGAAACATCAGCAAATGGTAACACTATAAAGGTCTACTCTCAGTTCACTTTTATGAAGTAAAGTGCAAGCGTAATCACAACATACGAGCAATAATTGATCGCAACCAGACGTGATTTTTTTGTGTAAATAAACATTACACATTTATGGCCAAATACTTTCAAACAAAGGGTCCACATACAAGGCTTAAGGCCTGTCCCCGAAGGCCTCCGTAAAAATCGATAGGAATTATAGCCAATATCGTTACATAATGTGAAATTAGCAGGCTGCGAAACTTAAGACGTCCAATATTGCACAATTCCCCATAGGTATTCAAGGCACTGAGTCATCTAGTCATATCACTGGTTATAAAATAAATGAGTCATCAATCAAAGGCCTATTAGCTTCGCCGGAACACCGCGCTCCAGTTGAGCGCTTGGCCGACCGGAGCCTGCGCAAAACGGCAGGCTCAGAAATTGAGACCGAGGCTGTAGAGGGTTTTGCTTACCTTGAATTGGTATGGGCTGTGTAAGGTATTCGCTCCGGATAGACGGCCGAAATGTCTATTAGAATCAGCTAGGCTATTTGTGCATCGATATTCGAGATACGATGGTAACGGCGATCTTCATCGAGCTCGGTATTTCTTGAAGTAAGGATGCATGTAAATGTAAGCTATACAGAGCAAATTACAAGCAGTAGGTAGGCTGCTGAGGATTTTTGTTGGATCCACAGCAGACTCCTCACAGCACCACTACAGGCACTGCGGGGACATGACAACAATCCGTTCAACAACAACAACCTCTCCTACCATATTGGAAATTCAACTTTGTTAAAAGCCCCATAGTGTAAGTGTCATGTTAATCTCGTTAGCAAAGAAATCCCAGTTTGTGTGGAGGACAGTGCCGTTGACTTTTTTGTCACATTTACGACATCTGAGTTAAGCATTTTGACTAAGAGGTCCAGCAAAGTGTTTCAGTGTAAAATCCACCTGGACCACGGCTATCGTCTTCCATATGAATGAGTTACTAGCCCTGCTGCCACACTGTTGCCGGCTGATGATGGACCACGTGCCAAATAGACACCGGAGCTCCACACTGCAAAAGTTTACTCTCCATCACAACAAAACAGAAGAGTAAAATGTAAACATTAATTTTTTTCTCCCTTTTAAATAAAACCACAAGATTGAATAGGGGGGTTTGTAAAGATTCATTAGGCTTCTACAGAAAACTGGTTTATTAAATATCACACAAATGGCTGCATATGTTACGATATATACTTCATATACCTTTAGGAAAATATATTAACAGTTTTAATATTGGTCATTTTTCAGGAATACAAGAAAACTAGATTTAAAGGATAGGGATTTTTAAACCTTTGGTCACACCTTCTTAAATGTGAAAACATGAACTGTCAGGAGTGCATTTTTGGAAATTTGGTCAATCTAAGCTTACATCTTCACTCTGCATGAAGCACGTACACACATTTCTGCAGGTTAAGTAAGGTACGGTAGCTCCATAATGTGCGCATATAATGAGGCATCTTCTATAGTAAAACATCTACTATAGCAATACACAAGTGCAATATAAATATGTTTCTAGGAATGTGCAAATAGCAGACTTGTGCGTATTTTTTTTTTTTTAGGACTGGATGGATATCCACTGTGCTTAACATATGGCTGGCTCGTCCACAGCTTGTGCCCCCTCTGTGACAGCTTTCACACACTTCGCCATCGTCTGGGAGGCTCTGCTTATCGGATCTGCGGGTAAAATTGAGAGCAGATGATGGTGTTGCCACAGCATTATTCCATTTTCAAGGATGAATATGTCAGTCCAATATACACATAACATTTGGGGCTGTATGCTGTTTAATATTTGTCTCACAAATTCAGTTAAATTTGTCATTAAGGGTTGACAAACAAGAATTTCACAAAATCCAGATTACCAGCTTTTAACTAAGGAGCACTTTCTACAAATCACTTTGAATTCAATTATTGCTACAATTCTGCCATTTTTGGCTATAAATGCTAGTATGTAAAGCAGGCTTTCAGGAGCACCATCAAAAGCTGTCAGGCAAACTAAATCTAGATTTTATTTTTATGACTACCAGTGGCTACAATCTATTACAACCTTTGCAAATGTTAGCTATATATTGCATTTTTTTCCTAAACCATGACATGATGATAAAATCAAAATCACTTGCTTGCTTTATCGCTACTTAATGTCATGTAATTTCTCATTTCTGGCAAGCTAACTGCACTATCTTTACTTGCATATGAATTTTGCAGATGACACTAAAACGTAATCTGTAGCAATAAAATGTTTTCTGTCCATTGTTTAAACAAAAGTTTTCCACTCAACAATTATGTGGTGTGTTTTTTTGTGGTCTTTTTTGTGTCCTGTAATTAATTTTGTTTTACTATTTGGATCTGAAAATAGTCAATACTCAGAATATTTCAAATCAATGAAATTTACTGGACAAATATAACATTCTCATGGAAATGTACATTTTCAACTCCTAAGCTGTTTCCGGGAGAATTTTGGTGCAAAAATAACATTCAGACTAGTTTTAGTGAGAGGAGTACTAAAAACCCACCAGTCATATAGAAGTCCTTCACAGTAAGTTGTGGAGGGACTAAAGGTCCGGCAAGGACAGCCGCGTTCACTGCCTGAAAGAGATACGCCAGATACCACCATCATCACAGAGAGCAGCATGAAGCATACTGATATAAAGCTTAATTAGTGCCCCTGTGTAATCAGCTAAACGCATGCTGGAGTAAGATAACAGCTGACCTTAGAGAGTTCGTTAGCCTGCTTAAAGTAGTTAGCCTCCTCGACATCATCATATCGCACCAGATTTGGGGAAACCTCTGCCAGTCTATCACGCACCTCATCAAGGGTGTCATATGGCAGAGTTACTCCAGCAAGCTTAATTATGGATGGAAAAATACACAGCTTTAAGTCTTACTTCTTAATATTTAATGTAACACCATTATTACTGATTGTAGTTCACCTCAGAAATGGCTCTGATGATCCTCCAATCCTCCCTCGCCATGCCTGGAGCAGTCACAGCCACTTTGGTCTGCTGGGCACGGCCTTCAGTGTTCACATAGGTGCTACATTTCTCAGTATATGCAGCTCCAGGAAGTATGATATCAGCCATTGGTGCACCGACATCGCCATGGTGACCTGGACAGTTATGGCAAAGAGCATTGAAATTGAGTGCAAAATAGTTTCACACTTCTAAAACCTTTTCATGGCCCCTTGGGTACCGTATGGAAGCATCTGCACTAATTTATTCAGGCTTTCCCTTTCAACCCATCTATACGTGCAAAAGATTATATGTCAGGAATAGCACTGCCTCCTTCAGATGCCATGCATAAATTAATGTAAATGGGAGGGTTCTGCTGCTGTGAACCAGCTGACCTTGATAAATTATGAAGCTATCCTTTGGGAGGTCTTGGCGAGTAATGCAGCCAGCATCAGCTCCAAGTAGGAACAGAAGTTTGGGCGGGTTCTTTCTGATAGCCTCCACTCCTGGCTTGTACCCAAGATCAAGTGCAGCCACTTGACTGGCAACCCTGAATATGCAGGAAAAACAGCATACATTACAATAAAAATCCCCCTTAAACACCGTCCTGTTACTGAAAGCTTCCTATGTACTTTTCCAAGAGTATGACCTGTGAAGTACGTTGAGAACCTTCCAGGTTTCCTCCACGCCACTGCTGACGCGAGCGTTTTGAGCAATCGTTGACACAGCAGCCATTATTGCAGCCCCATCCTCTCTCTGCAGGCAACTGCTTCCAACAACCACAACAGGACGCTTCGCTTTAGCCAAGACCTGCGAGAGGAGATAGAGGACATAACCATGAGGAACAGACATTCATACATCAACTTCACACTTATTGTATTACTGAGAGTGTTGACAGTGTTACCTGGGAAAATGGGTGAGTCCCTGACGCAATTTCCTGAAGAACCGTGGCAGATTCCCCAAGATGGTCGTGTGTGTAACTCAGGTCCACTTCCTTTCCCACAAGAGCCACTTGCAACTCATTGTGAAGCCAGCTGAATGAGAGGTGCCAAAATTAAAGAGCATGCTTTTTTTATCACAACTTTACTAGTCTGACATTATCCAACAACCCCAGATACTGTATTTACAGCATTTAACCTACCCTTTTCTGATTCGCGCATTGAAAAGAGGAGCCTCATAGCGTGGGTTTGTGCCAACCAGAAGCAGCAGGTCAGCTTCTTCAATGCCAGCAATCCCAGTGTTAAGGAGATAGTTTGAACGCAGATCAGATCTGAAAAAGCCAATATTAAAGCAGTTAAAGGAACAACAGTGCTAAACAGCTTAGTCTTATCTTCAGTGTTATGCATTCTATGGTCTTACCCAGCTCCAGCCATTGGGAATGCCTCCTCAGTGCACAGGGTGTCACTATTGAAACGATTCAGCAAGTCTTTCAGGGAAATGAGTGCCTCTGCATCAACCAAGCCTCCAACAACAGCAGCAACATCATTTCCTTCCACTCCTTGCAGCTGTCAGAGAAAACATATGTATAAGCAGGGCTCAGGGCTGCCTTATGTAGGTCGGACATTTGGAAATTATCATACACCTAATAGACCTAATTTCCCCTCCTCCCTAAATACAGTTATCTATCTATCTATCTATCTATCTATCTATCTATCTATCTATCTATCTACACTTGATTTAATCAGAAACTACATACTGCTCCAGCAACTCGAGTCAGAGCATCTTCCCAGGTTGTGGCAACCAACTGCCCAGACTCATTTTTCACCATTGTCTGAGTAAGCCTCTGCCTTTTCAGTCCATCATAAGCAAACCTGTAGCGATGGAAACAAGGACAAGTTCAGTTATGCTGCAAACATCGTACAGAAATCTATGTATGTGTAGAAGCAAACTTTGTGTGGTAAGAAAAGAACCTGGTTTTGTCTGAAATCCACTCCTCATTAATATCCTCATTGAGACGAGGCAGGACTCTCATCACCTCGCCCCCGCGAGTGCTCACCACAATGTTACTACCTACAGCATCCAGAACATCAATGGTTTCAGTCTTCCTGCAGGTCACAGAAGAGAATGCTTGAGTGTAAAATCAAACCTTTTAAACCTAAAAAAAAAAAAAAAAATCAAAATGTAGAACACAATTTAAAAACCTGGTCTCCCATGGACGAGCAGTGAATGCATATGGTTTTGAGGTCAGGGCCCCCACTGGGCATATGTCAATAACATTCCCTGACAGCTCTGACATGAACATTTTCTCCACATAGGTCCCAATCTGCAGGTCATTGCCTCTGCCGGTGGTGCCCAGTTCCTCCACACCTGCAATCTCGCTGGCAAAGCTGTAGCAGCGGAGAAAAAAAAAACGTACTTTTTAACATTGGAAATTTACACTCAACTTACGCTAAGTATTGATGTGACACTCACCGTACACAGCGCGTGCACTGGATACAGCGAGTCATGATGGTTTTGATGAGAGGGCCAATATTCTTGTCCTCCACCGCTCTTTTGCTCTCTGTGAAGCGGCTCCTGTCACTGCCAAACTGCATCGACTGGTCCTGCAAACAAAATTGCATTCAGTCTTATAAGTCAATCTTACAAAATAAATTCCAAAGAAAACAATGTCTATCATGTGTACACTCAAATCTATGAAGAATACATCTACATACACATTATTTTTACCTGAAGATCACATTCTCCGCCCTGATCACAGATTGGGCAATCTAATGGGTGGTTAGCCAGCAGGAACTCCATCACACCCTCTCTGTAAACAACAGTTTTGATTAAGAATATTTTAGGTTACTTTCTTACAAGGAAATGTCGAGTTAGTAGCATTTGTTATGACAGATGTGGGTCCTTAATTGGGTCACCTTGGTTTATAATAAGATAAATATAGAGCAATATAAACTCTATAAAGCAAACATGTAATATCACTGTCTTAGTTTTGAGTATGAGCCTACCTGGCCTTCCTTGTTTTGTCAGAATTGGTTAAAATGTTCCAGCCCTTCATCACTGGCATTGCACAGGCTGCCACTGGCTACAAAATGGGAAAAAAAAAATCATTATTATTATTTAATCAGGCACAGACATGTCAACAATTTGTACAAAAAATTCTCAAACCAAAATAGACATAGAAATCTCCCATATCCAATCTAAAACATACCTTAGGAACTTTCTCAATCTCCACAAGACACATGCGACAGTTCCCAGCGACTGACAGGCGCTCGTGGTAGCAGAAGCGAGGAATCTGCATTCCTACCTTCTCACATGCCTATGACAAGATTGAGTCACAGTTTCAAATCTGATACTAGGAATCAAGCCCTATGTGACTGCATGCACGAGTTTACTGTGTTACCTGCAGCACAGTGGTCCCTGGCTCCACCATGACAGGATTCCCATCCACGAACACCTCCAGGAGGTTAGGGGCGGCTGCTGTTGCTGTAGCTGCGGTGCGAACTTCAAGCACAGACAGAAACGTTTCAGTGCAGATCTTATCTTTTTCTTTGCTTTAAATAAAATTAAGTAGCTTCTTGGATGAGAGCTGAAATACGTCCAGCTGCCCACGGGATAGCACTTAGAATGATCATGACCTGGATGACTGAGAACCTTTATCATTAAATAAATAAGCAACATTATTGTTCATAGTTTATAGCACATTATATTAAAGTGGTTTCCTGGTATTACAAAGTAATGAGAAACTACTCCCACTGGCTGGAGCTGACTATATTGAGCCAGCAGCAGCCTGGCACCAAACGTAGAAGCTGGCGAGTCTCTAATCCTGCCCATAATCCATCAGTGGATCTCAGAGAAAAGAGTTCTGGTTCTTGCGCACAAACAACACGGGCGTTGTGTAGAAATACAAGTATTGTACGTAACGAAGGCAAAATCAATTAACCAGCTGATGAAGTGACAGATTTTTACCATTGTTGGTTGCAGCCGCACCTCCTTTGGTGAGAGCTGCTGGAAAGAGGCTCCGGCTCACAACAGGCAGACGCAACATGCTGGAAGAGATGCAGAGAGGCAGGATCACGTGTAACTAGAGTCTAGATCGTCTGGATGACACACTTTTCCAAACTGTCCACAAGGCTGCAAGATGTTCGTGATTTTAAATGGCCCGAGGACCGCCAAGCTTCCAAACCAAAAGAAAAACAGAAGTCATTTTAGCTAGCTAGTCAGGAGCGGTCGATTTGCGCTTTGACGTATTATGAAAATAGAAAGTCACGACTGTTCAAGCTATAAATTGACGAGTCTGAACGGGTGTAAAGAAACATGACATGTTTGTATGCCCTGCATAACGTTGGAAATTTGACTTTATAACTTAGTTAACGTGATAAATATGAAATGGTGTACCAAGCTAGCGTTAGCAAAGATGGATATAAGTTACCGTTAGCTGCCTGTGAGCTCGCGACATTGTTATATTCGACTGCTACGTCATGAGAAATATCTCCTGCCGCTGCAACGGTGTTTCCAAACGTTCGAAACGTTCAATTTCCAACCACAAACGTAGCACAACCCGCTACAAACAGGCTAACGTCAACGTGACATAACGTCAACCGACATGCAGCCGGACAATTTGACCAGTCATTTCATTATTAAGGAGACGTTCCTAACATTTTGTTCAGCACACGTGCCCCGACTAAACACGGCATACGCCTGATAATGTTAATATCCTGTAATAAAACACGGCGGTGGCCGGTCAGCGTCACTTACCTTGTCAGTTTGTCCTCATGAGACTGCCTGCGACGTAGATTGCGCACTGTCCTGTTGTTATTCTGCTGCGTCACGGATTAAGTAATCCTGGACGACTGTTACCATAATCCCAATGGAAAGGCTAACTTCTGAAAACACTAACTAATTTAATGGTGCAGATGTTCAACGCTAGCCACAACAGTGATGTAAACCCATACTTCAGCATATTCTCATTTGGGACAGGCTGTGGTGATGTGGTACAATCAATGTAAATAACACCCAAAAGTCATACTTGAGTTGGAGTTAAAATAGCTTGTTAAAATATGACTTTGGCAAACATGAAAGTCAGCCATGCAAATAGTATTGAAAGTCTTAATGTATCTGACATTAATGTACTTAAGTATCAAAAGTAAATTAAGTACACATAAATTATACATATTTACTGTACTTTAAAGCCTCCTATCCACCCATCAATTACCAGTCTGCCGATTATAATATTCATCTTTCTGATTATCGAGCTCAGCATATCTTTTTCTTATCCAATCACAGACAAAAATGCACTTAGTCAAATCAAATCAATTTCAACTACTTTCGCTCTGAGGTAGTATGCAATTTAACTGGGAAAGTAACTAGTACCTTCAGTTATCAAATAAATGTAGTGGAGTAAAAAGTACATTATTTGCCTCCAAAATGAAGCCGAAGTATGAAGTAGCAGAAAAGGGAAATACTTAAGGAAAGTACAAGTAACTAAAAATTGTACTGAAGAACAGCACTTGAGTAGATGTACTTTGTTACATGCAATCACTGGGCACAACGTGGCTACACTTTCTTCATCACATTACTTTGCAATGTATTCTAAAAAGGCACACAATCCTAAAAATGGAGGTCCACTTGGGTTGTTCCTAACGTGCCAGGAAGGCATGCTGAATGTTGTTGTTTGAAGGGGAGGTAAATGTTTTGCTTCCCATGTATTCAACCCAGGATGGTAACTAACAATGATGTAATCCTTACATGTCAAGAGTTCAACAGAAATAAATAACAGGAAGTGTGTGAGTTTGTAAACAGCCCCTCAGGAAATGGAAATACATTAACATCTGGGCTGATGTCAGGCTAGTGTATACTTATTGGGCCCGTGTAAAGCCACTTGGTGGTCTAGTGTGTGTACATAAGACATCAAAGCCTGCTATTACATGCTGTCACAATGACATACTCTTCAATGACATCAAGTCAAATACAATAAAAACAAAATATGAAAACGGAAAATACAGCAGACGTTCAGAGAAATACATTTATTGAGATTTATGCTAGGCATTTGTAATATATTAGAATAGGACATTTATACAACTCTCAACTAGTTTAAAAATCATATAATACATTAATAAGTGACTAGCAGCCAGTATACAACTGTATAACACATAATACTATTAGACTACAAATAGATACAGTTTATGCAACATATCTCATCTTTTAAAACTAAGGACGACATGCTTCATGAGTACAATGAAACATTAGCGTTTGATGAAAGCAAATAACAATTACTTTCATTATCGGCTAATCGGTCAGTGTCCATAAAATGAAAAAAATAGTGAAACATTTTCATTGCAATTTGAGAGCAACAGTCGAAAACACAAAGACATTCATATTATACTCAAATCATTTAAGAAAAATAACTTCAAGCAACAGATTCTCACAATTTGAGAAGCTGGAACCAGAGAATGCTTAGGATTTGTATTTCCAAAGGAAAAGGAACACTTAATTGATTATCAAAATCGTTTTAATCATCTGTTGATCAACTAAGTAACTTTTCCAGCTTTTAATTTTATCTTGCCTCTTTCTCTTCAAATAGATATATTATATAATACATGGAAAGATAATATCTCTTGTACACATTATACACACTTTGCTCAACTTTTCCATTGAGAGTAATTACACACGACTCTGTCCAAATGTAACAAAATAGGAAAATCTTAACACTACAGTTGGAAAGACCAACTATGGTAATCCCCACATTTAAGCTTAAGTAATAGTCTTACCCTCATGCTTTTCATGGAAAACTACTACAGTCTGAGGATGGTTGTAATCATAGAGTTGATGACGCCACAGGCTCTTCTGGGACACCGTCCTGGTGAACTCCTGGCACAGACTCCATCTCAGTGGCAGAGATTGACTGGCTGAGCTCTCTCAGTGAACTCTTGGTTAAGTCAAAGCATGCACGCTTGAGGATATGACGCACCTTTTTGCCCAGGAGTATATACAGCAGGGGGTTAATGCAGCTGTTGAAAAAACCTAAGCTGGTGGCGAGAGGAAAGCCAGCTTTCAGAATGTTGTGCAGGTATGTTGAGGAGTGTATCGATAACTCCATCAAGCTAAAAGTATGAAAAGGTGCCCAGCATAAAAAGAAGGCCAGGATGACAGCAGAGACTGTTTTGGAGAAGCTGGACAGGCGGACTGAACCGCCGGATTGATTCACTTTGATTGTCAGGAGTATTCCCGTCACACATATGGCAGTAAAAGGCAAGAGGAATCCCACTGTGGTGCGAATGGCCACTATTATAATATGTCTCATGGCCGCTGTGTGTCCATCCCCCGTGTGGAAGTTGTTGAAGCACACCACCTTGTTGTGTAAGCGAATGGTGTCGCGAAAAATCAACGCCTGGCAGCTCAAGGCAGCAGCTAGTATCCATATCCACCCACACACGACCCAGGCTCTCTCTACAGTGCGATACTTCTGACACCAGTTGAGGTGTACCAGAGAGACATATCTGTCTATGCTGAGCACTGTGAGAAAGAGCACACTGGCGAACATGTTCATCACAGAAACGAATGAGTTAATCTTACACATGGCCACACCAAAGTCCCAGTGGAAGTCCCTCAGGATGTAATCAATGTAGAAGGGTAGAAAGAGCACAAAAACAAAGTCTGCCATGGCTAGATTGAGCAACCAGGTGCTGTTGACAGTCTTTTTGCTTTTGAATGCCGTCACCCAGATCACAGTTCCATTTCCAATCAGGCCAAGCACGAAGGATATAATGTAGATGACCACTGAGATAATGTGTGTAGTTTCACTCTGCTTGTGTCCAACGTCAAGCTCATCCAAGTCGCCATACTCCAGGTCGTAGTCATAGGTGTAATTCCCGTAGTCCTCAGCGGATGCATCCATTGCTGCAAGGATGTAACATCAGCAGTGAAGTTATCTGTGGAAAGCTCATGATAAGATTCACTTCTTTAAATTATCCATAAACACACATAGCTTATTTAAAAAGATCAAATACTAAATCAGCATTATGATAAACCTCACCTCACACTCCTTGGGTCGTGCTCCAAAAGGATTAAGTTGCCTTTCCGATCATTCACTTCCTTTGTTGAAGATAAGACTGGGTGTGTCCTGACTAACCCTGAAATATGATGTAAACATACTTTGGATCAACAATGTGGACACTGAGATGCCCAACAGATGAGGCAGGAAAAGCCTTCATAGTATGATTCATATCGTTAGTTGTTTTGCAAGTGCAATGTCAGAACTGGCAAATACTGCACTGTTACACAATGTTCATCATTTCCAAGGCTATTAAACAACCAAGCAGCTGGGCGGGTATCTTTCCACAATTCATCAATATTTGTATCATTATCAAGGCCATGATGGAGCACAGGCAATGACAGTTTTCACTCAAGCCATATTGTGATCAGATTTACCATGAATCTGTGGTCTGAGGTGAATGTTGTTTGTTTGTTTCCGTTTTACAAGACTATTTCTAGTGTCCATTGCATAACACAAATGTATTCATATGTTACCGATTAGTAAACTGTGAAAAACAAACGCCTGAGTAAACAATATAATTAATGTGACGTCTTAATCTGTCAAAGCAACATTAACAATATGATTTAAATCTTTATCTGAGTGAGAAGAAAAGATTTTATGACAGATGTAACTTTGCCAATACAAAGAGCACCATAAGGCCGGAAAGAATTTGTTTAAGACTGTAAAGACAATATGTCAATAATTATAAGAGATATTACTATTTGAGTAAGCAATAGACAAACGTGTTTTTAAACATGTCTTGCCAACAGTAAGATTCGGATGTTAAAGGGGCGCTATGTAATTTTGGAAAAGACATTCAAACTCTATGGGGGGGGGGGATAATAAGGGGTTAGATAAGAAGCTAGAAAGGTGGCAGGGTCCGCCAAATAAAAACATAGGAAACAAACATTATGAAATTGTGTTGTCCTTTGAGGTCAGTTGGTTTATTTTGTTCATTCAGGGATGAAAACAAAGATAGTTTATTCAGTTTGTTTAGACATAATAATAAACAATCAGTCAATGAAGATCTGATTAAAATGTCTTCAACAAAACTAACCACTGCACATTTAACCTAATTCTAAAAAGAAAAAAATGTATTGGACTAGACTACTACTCGACTGAACATTCACTATAGGGACAACAACAAAGAAAAGAGAAATGGACAAAAAGGCAAATCAGTGCAATCAACACATGAAGAAGAACCTCTCTCCTGACTACATCTTCACAGAAATCTCAGTAAAACAATGCAGAAACATATCGAATAGGGAACAACAGATCTCAGAACAAGAAGTGCCACATACACAACACCTAATAGTATAAACATGCATCGCTTACCTAGAAAAAAAAGTGCAGCGCTTCCTTCCAAGTATTTGGATGGGGGGGAAAAAAGTGCTCCAGCTCCCGGATGAAAGTGACTGCTAACTTAGCCTTTTTTAGCCTCCGGTTCTGCTGCTGGGCCTCGTCCGTGACTTCTCCTGCAAAACTCCTTTTTTTTCTGCGGCATGTGTTGTCTTTCCTTCAGCCCATCCAAGCACAACTCTGCTGTGAGATGTGCGGTGTGGGCGCGCCCCGATTGACGCGTCAAACATGGACCACAGAGAGAAGAGAAGTTATTGGTCACCGGCGCGGAGTGAAGAATGCTTTCATTCAAGAGGAGCTGCGGCTGCTCCTCGTAACAGCGGGGGAAACCCTCAGCGCACGGTCTACCCCTCCTCGTCCTCGCTGCACATATAGCTTTTTCAGCCTTAAAATGCACACATTGCTCCAGTCAGTGGGAAGGGCCAACAGAGGGGGAAGTTTACTCGAGGCTGTCGTCTTTTTCTTTTACTTCTGCTTCACTCTTGCAAAAGGCGTTCAACTCTCTGATGCACTGTAAAAAATGGTTGCTAAAACCACTTGGTAAATCCAGTGTCATTGCAGCCCCTGCCTTCAGGCCCTTAAAGCTCAGGCTGGACAAGTCTGCATAAAGCTGGATTGTTTTCATTTTTTTTTTTTTAAACGTATTTAAGGGAAGGCGTGGTTGCATTTACTAAGGCACTTACATTAAGTTTGGGGGACTTACAAGAAACTGATTTAAAAATCAAAGGTCAAAACCGATCCAGCAGGAAGTGAACTATCATGATGTTTCAAAATGCGTAATCCTACTGTACACTTCCTCTTAGCTTCCTTAACTTAGAAACTCTGACCCTGCATGGTAAATTCCCAGCAACTTTAAAACGTTATGTTATCACACAACACCCTTCTACCATTGCCATCTACTGTAATGGTTTCATTTCATTCAACTTAATACTTTTGTCTGACATATATTAGTTAGATGCTTCTTTTCAGATTGCAATTATTCATACCCCTCCTGTTCAGTGCAAAGTTTGGTATATATGATGATCTTACACTATATAATATGATGCATTGCTTTTGATTAAAATACCCAATGTGGAGGAATTTTATGACTCTCCCTGGTCACTCTGTCTCCAAACAACAGGAGGTCATACGTGTCTTGTACAGACGTTAAAGTCTGGATAATGACAGGAACGATTGCTCTACTAGCAATCTTCTCATAGTCTCTGCAACCTAGATATTCACATCTATTGTAGATATGTCTACAGAACAGATGTCCAATGAACCAAGCCAAGGCTAAACTGTTTGCGTAAACCTCGTAAGGGGCTTTCGATCTATCTATGTTTACAGACTATCATGGCAACACTCTGTGCAGACAGACGTGATGTTATGTTGCTCCTCCATGGCCATGTTCTATAAACTATCTCAACGTGAGTCATCGGTGTCCATGAGTCTTCTTCATCTCTCCTAAATGGTCAAGTGATCCGAAACATTTAACAGCATATAAAATGCTTAAGATTAGCTCCAACTTCAACATCAAGCAGTAAAATGAAGCAAACACATTAATGTAGTAGTAATATTCATCCAAAAGTAAAGTAAAACACTGACAGGGAATGTTTTTCATAATCAGTACTTTTACCTTTCAAATTTTTAAATACATTTTTGCTGATAATACTTTCATACTTTTCCTTAACTAACACAGACTTTCTGAGAAAAATGAAGTAAAAGTTCTTGTGGCCAATCTCAGACTTGACAAAGCTCCATCAGAGTCCGAGAAGACATTGCACAAAAAATATATTGGCACCGAACTTTGGTAATGAAAGTAAAAATGCCCCAGATGATTGTGATAAAACAAAGAAAATGCCGTCTATTCTGCAAAGAAACAACTAATCGAGAATAACCTTTGCAGACTAAAAGAGGAATTAGCTGCCATTGAATTAGTCAGATTTAACAGCAACAAAGCTCTTTTCCAAACTGTTGAAATGACACATTTCGACCATCCATGTGGACTCTGCTGCTTACTCATCCCCTTTTGTTTCATAAGACAGTCAGACAGCCTTGTCTCAGTTGTCATGATCTCTCCAGCGGCCTAAAGTGACCATCTCATCTCTCTGTGGGTGGACCAGAGAGCCCTGAGGGGGGAGCTGTCTCATCCTCCGCTGTGTGTGCAATCTGCAAAGACTTCCAATCAAGTCATGCCGTGCACTGATTACAGTCCATGGCTCGAGCCGCACAGTCCTCCTTGAAGACATGTTGTTATCGCAGAGAGAGACTAACTGGGTCAAAGTTCTACACCAGCATTTGTGCTTTTCCTCACTCACCCTGTCTCAACAAGCGGATCCATGAATCACTCATGTCATTTTAATTTAACTGGCTCACTAAAACAATTTGCACCCATATGGTGGAGATAGCTCAAACATTTACGTGGTACTTATAGTTTTTATGAGTCAATCCTGACACCGGTGCTTTCAGAAATAATGTTACTGAGAATCCACACAAAATATCCTGTCAGCATGCTGTCGGCCTATATAATGTATATGAACATGTATACATGCGTATACTGTAGATATCCACCCACTTCATTTATATTAATTCTCTGATACGTTATCTCTGACATTATTGATTCAATATTTATTCCTTTCCATTGTATTCTTGTTTAAAATGTATAGAAACAGTCTGACTTATTCATAGACATTGTATTGTCTTTGTCATTGTTTTCTTTTTAAATACATTCTATTAAATAGTCAGTCAGTCAAAATCAGTAAAGCATTTAGCCAATAATGGCTAATGACCACCTTGATACAGGTAATCTTTATTTTACTGCTAAATCAACAGGCCTACCCCTGTATTTATTCTTTGGTTAAGTTTGAAATGCAGTATCTATATGTTAAGTATTTTTACAAAGTGGTATTGCTTAAAGATCTCTTTTTTTTAAGTACAAGCAGAAGTACATTTTCACATTTAAAATAAGTTATAACCATGAAATAGTAGGTTGAGAGCAGTAGGTCTAACATTACATCTAGCTAATGTTAGCTAACTTGGTTGCAGGTTATATCATTTATTAAAATATATTCCTATTTACTTAATCAAATATTACAACAAAAACCAAAACATTAACCCATAAGCAGAAAAAAAACATGTGTTGGATTAACCCAATTTATTTATTTATTTTACTGAGTGTTTACTGCTAAGTTAGCTATCTGTTTCCTCTGAATTTCAAACCTCTTAATTTTAAATGTGGTACTAATATTTGTGGAATATTTTCACAATGTGTTAATATTATTGAGCAGAGGTCAAACTTCCCTTTTAAATCAGTATGCCAATAAAATTAAAAATACATTTATCTAATGTTAGCTAGTTAGCTAAATGAGTATCTACAGAGATGCTAGATAGCTATATAGAACATATTTAGTATTTAGCTGTATGCAAAGGAATGTTTTCTGTGCTGCCTTATTTTATTTTTTTTAAATTTAATGTATTTATTTTTTGCTGTGTGTGAAAGGTATTATGATATTAGATACTGTGCAGCTCCTCCACTGAGACAAATAGAGTTTTTTGATAGAATTGAGTTTTTTACAGGTTAAACTACCCAGTATGCTAGAGACGTCGCTGCTTTAACAAGCTAAGTATTTTGTATTTCTACTATGTTTCAACAATAAATGCAGCGCATATATTCATGGAAAGTTTTTGCTGATGTGGTATAACTGAAATATCTTGAGCAGAGGTTTAATGTTAATTTTAATTTTAAATTTAAATCAGTTCACCATGAAATTAAAAATAAGTATTGTTAGCTAGCTAAATTTAGCTCACGTTAGCAACAGAGATGTTAGCTAGCTGTCTCGTTTCCCAAACATACCCTATTTGTCTTATCATAATAACCCATGATCATAACAAAAAGGGTATTCTCTATTATTTTTTTTAAAATATTATTATTTCTTTTCTGTGTGTGACCAGAATCGTGTCAGAGGGTCATTTCCTGTTTTTTACAGGTTGAAGTGTTTTTTTTACAGCCGTGCTTTTGAGGTCACCTGCACAAGCTTCCTGTGACCCAGCGGGAGAGGAAGGACATGTTTGCACTCACCGAGGAGGAGTCTGCCTGCCGGTCGACTTCCAGTAGCTGCCTGGCCACCGCCTTCTTTCTGCTCCCCTCCTCCTCCTCCCCCCTCTTGCTCCTCTCCCTCCTTCTCCTCCTCATCCGCTACTGCAGCAGCAGCGTCCCGGTGCCTCCCGGATCCATGAAGAAAGCCCCCCTTGCACGGCACCGCCTCCACGCCACGATGGGCCGCCAGCTATATACTGCGTTGATGTGTTGATATTGAGATATTTTCAGTTATCAAATATGAATCATGCATTTGATATTTCTGGCCACTTTGCTCGTCAGCACCCTTTCGCCCTGGCTTCATCCATCACTAGCGTCATCCGGTACGTATCGCAAGAGCCTACTGGCTTTTATTTTGTCACTTTAAACTAAATTAAATACACATTTGAGTTTGTGCGTGTGGCTTAAAAATGACATCTGGCGATGTGCTGCAGCTGCACAGCATCGCCTTGTTTTCCACATAAAAGAGAGGGAAGTGTTTCATTTAATATGCGGCGTCTTCAGCGTGATGGTGCATGAGGCAGACCACAGCATCCCAGCATCTTTTGTTCAGCTTAGAAAAGATTATGTGCTCTATATTATGTATGATAAGGACATTTAAATTAAAAGTCACTGAGAGTCTTTTCACTCAAGTGCATCATATTATATGCCGTTGTTGTCTGTGGCTATATGTATTAGTATTGCATAATGCTCACTGCATTCATCTGTCTGCTGCAGAGTTTTTTTTTTCTTTTTTTACTTTGCCAATAAGCATATCAAAAGTACCTCTCAGTGAAATGAAGCAATTTATATTCTGTGTTCTAAATCAATTTCACTGCCTTATGTGGCTGTCAGTACACTATGGGGTATGTAACCAATCTTACCGAACAGTGTCCTAAAGAATCGCAATGAAGCCGTGGCCACTCGCCTCAGTATTATCAATGTGTTTCATGAATAAAGAATGACAGCTGGCTCTTTGTGCATGCGTTTGTGCATGAGGACCGCTCGGGTGTTTTTTAATGCCTGTGCGGTGGGTATTCTCTTGCAGTTTCTCAAGGAGTAGAGGACAAGGTTGAGAGGGACGCAGTGCCAGCCCTGCTGAAGCAACAGGCAACTGCAGCACCTGCTACAGACAACAGTACACACCATGCAGTAGAGCATGTGATCACCTATCCCTCGCGGTTGATCTACTACCTAAACGAGGATTCAGAGAGTACCTACCATGACCTGGACACCCGGGCCAAGAACCAGGCCAAGGAGGGCAAGGTAAGCTAGCATCGAGGAGGGATGGGTGAGGGCGACTGATACTGGGATGCAGTGAGAAGTTATTTCTTGATGTGTGGTCAAGGCTTTGCAGTTTTAAGTCCATATTATGCCTTCTTAAACTCTATCTTTAATTTCATTTTGCTGCACATGGTCAGACCAAAGCAAAGATAACCCATCCCAGGCGAGCCTAATGTTTTTAATAACTGGAGCGATGCCAGAGCGCCCATGCTGAAGGAAGCCTCTCTTCCAGTGTAACCACTGTACATTACCATCTGCCATTTATCCACCACATCTGTTATTTGTCCACATCTAGTTGCTTCATCTGCAGTGACTGTTCTTTTCACCATTACAGGCAGTCCACCTCGCCCAAGCCAGTTTCCAGTTAGAGGCATTTGGCTCCAGGTTCATTCTGGATCTAGCGTTGAACAAGTAAGTCCTCCTCTTATGGCTTTTTATGGCTTTATTGATAGTGCAGCTGAAGATATGACAGGAAACAGGGGGAGAGAGTGGGGAGTGACACGCAGCAAAGGGACCCAGGCCGGGAGTTGAACCCGGGTCCGCTGCAGAGCCTCTGCACATGGGACGAGCGCTCTACCAAGTGAGCTAAACAGCACCCCAGTCCTCCTCTACTTATCGAACAAGAGTAACTAATTGAAGCTAACATGATTTATTTTATAGCTAGTCAGCCACTGTGGTTATCAAGGGAATATTATGGCTGTAGATCTCTTCACAGTTAACCGTAATGGCTTAAACAGAGGGCTACTTCCTTTTTGGTCTAGGTCAGTTTTGGAGACAAGATTGTGATATAATTATATCAAAATTATGTTGAATATCTATAATAGAGTCCAGTTACTAACTTCTTGACCCCTGTTTTAACTACCAGTGAGAGCCATTTGTGTGCCTCAACTGTATCTCCCATATTGACAGTAATGTGTGGATTGCCGAAAAATTGCTGACATCTTTACTCATCCTGAGGTTAAAGAGAAGGCGTGTAAACACTGCCTAAATATTTCTGTCAGAACAAATCCACACTCACTCTGGAAGATACAAAGAATTGTAAGAATCCATCAAAGGAAAAGATGTGATTTTGGGTTTCATTTTCTTAATGCAAGGCTTTTTAGCTTTAATAATTTAAACCTAGGGCGGATGTCAACTAAATGTGCAATGCTAGTGGGTTTTTTTTTTAAAGGGAACATTGAACAAGAATAGAATCAAATAAACACTGGATTACAGAAAGTCACAAAATCATGGTCAGAGGGGAAAACTCTGACTGCCGTGCACCATTCGGGAGAAATCTAGAAAACTGGGGATCACGTATAAAAAGAGCAAATGAGCCAGATTGTTGTTATATGCGCCAACTCATATCCTAAACATGATCAATGTGAGAAGTGATCTCCTAGTTATACTACATTAATGGACTTCATGTTTTTGATGACATAGCATGAAGCACAAGTTGAGTGAGTGCTGAGCAGAGATGAATTTAACATCATTACGTGGTTTGACCATAAGAAAGGGAACTGTGGAAGTCTGGCATTAAGAATTACCGGAACCAGCTGTGGATTTATCCGTGAGTAAGCAGTGTGTCATAGCTGAATCCAAAAATGACAACACTTGCGATTCCCATCTGTGGACGGCTGTTTGTAAATGATATGTACTATTCCATGATAGGTCAGTGATTAATGCAGCATCAGTCTAAAATAATGTAATCAGCCAAACTGTAATTCAGCACTGGTTGCCAGATTCCTCCAAGTGCTAGAAGCTGTGTGAGTTCAGCTGCCAGACTAGAGACAAAGACCAACTGTTCGACCAAATGATTTGTAAAACCTCAGTCTCAATCTTTAATGAGGTTTAATTGGTTTGCATCATACTAAGCAGAGAGACAGTTATCCCGTTTGGAGACACGAGGCTCCGGACACTCAATGATATTGATTCACTCCCTTCACAAAGTAGCCGGTCTACATATGTGAAGGCTTAATGTGCATGTGAACAAGGACTTTGAAATGCTAATTGAATTACAGGTCCCTTAATGTAATTCAAGACTGGATTCTGTAATGAAATATTGTAATATTGCTGTCTACACGGCTGAGTGCTCTTAGAAGCTAAGACTTGGATTTTTCCATGGTGGGATTTTTTGTCATTGCACTGGTATTCAGTTTCTGGTTAGCAGCCCACTGCATTCCCGTCTAACAATGCTAAAAAAACCACCAGCGAGGGAGAGTCACGAACCTGGGTGGTAAATATATTTAAGTATCATAAGTACAAGTAAAAGTACATTATAATATATTTACATGTATGTTCATGCTGTATACCATGGGTCAACTGATTATCAGCCTGGCCATTGTCGGTTATGACACTCAGCATTTTTCTGATCATAGGAGTTCAAATCAATTAATTAAAAGATGTTTCACATTGTCTCTGATGCAGTATGCAACGAGTGTAACTAGAAACTAAGTTATCAAAAAAACGTATCAAGTATCGAGTTGATTGAGGACATTTTTATTTAGTTTGCTAGCTGTTGACGCACTAATGACAGATAATCTGCCATATTCTTTGTAGTTTGAGCATCATTTCAATGACACCGTCGGAAGTGCAGATTTATGCAGCTATGTGCAATTCCATGAATGTGTCTTTCAAGGTCAGACGATATAGGAGATCATGATCAATTTGCTATTGAGCTCCATGTTGTTTGGAGACCACATATCTGACTGTGTTAACTGAAGAGTTGATGCTTGTGTGTCAGGGAAGCCAAATAGAGAGTCATCACCTGCTGTGGTATCTTCATATATTCTGTTTGTCTTCACTCTGTTCTAAATTTAATATATCCAGTGTGGTTTTGTGAAATGTCTAACAGATGTCTCGTCCTTCACGTTGTCGGACAAAATACAACTGGAACTTTTCACAGGAGCAGTAGAGAGGCTTGGAAGTGTGACCTTGATTCGCAGCTGTTTGCTCGTACCCTAGGTTATCTGTGAGATACATGAGCTAACTCCGGTGTGTGCCTTTTTTGTGTGAGAACAGGGGTTTGAATTCTGCTTGGTGTTGTAGCTGCGACAGTACTGATCTAAATATAGATAGGTCTGCAACCTGCCAATAGGTGCTACCTTATGTGCTCACCTCGCTGCCTGCAAAGCAAGAAAGTTGTGTTTTTTTTTAACACAGATGATAAGAAGATTTCCTTTTATCGAGTTGGACCTTCTTCAGAGTATCTCCATTTATTTAGACTCAGATCAGATCATATCTGTGTGTTTGAGGTAGATAACGCCATGTGTCACTACAGGATTCAGAGCTGCATTTGATCTGGCGCCAGACGTGAGAACCTCCTGCAGTTTTTTGGTCCTTCCTCTCTGCCTCGCCTCTGTCTCCCTCTTCTCTGCTGCTGCTGCTGCTGCATTGTGGCACTCAGTCTCCTGTGGACTGAGAGACCTCAGGGCAGGACTCCCTTCTCATGGTCCTCACACACTTTCACAGCTCTCACAGACATCACACACACACACACACACACACACACACACACATACACACACAAACATGGCGATATACTTACATTCCAGTGCTCTACCCCATCATGCACTGCAATGCCGTCCACCACACACACACACACACACACACACACACACACACACACACACACACACACACACACACACACTCATACAAACACCAGTGCACTCTAGCGTGGCCCACTCTCCTCGCCCTGCCTCATCTGGCAGGCTATAAATAGCCCCTCACTCAGGAATCTCTCACAGACACCGCTCATGCCTCCCCTCATAATGCTGCACTTCCTGCTTGCATGCAGCCGAGCATCACTCATAAATGTCACACTTCTTGTGACATAAGACAGATCCATCATGTCTGTCTTTTTTTTTTTTTGTGCTGCGACGCCAGAGAGGAGGATGCTTTTGATTTGCAAGGTTACTCAGAAAAAAAAGCGCCATTGTGGCAGAAATCCCTTGAAGTCAGCTGTCAGCTAACAGATTGAGTGTGTGGAACGGGTGAGGGACGCTGACTCAGACAGCGGGAAACTGCCGGGAGGACTGTTGTGTTCAAGGTGAAGCCGAGGCCTCACTATCACTTATCACATTAGGCTTTCATTGGCAGCTTTTCGACCAAGTTAGTTGTTTCTGTTCCTGTTATGTGTACTGTTTCTCAACCACTGATCTGATTTTGGGAGATTTGAGGAAGAACCGCTCATGTAAAATGTAGTTTCAGTTGTTTTTTAGGCTTTATCTTGTGTCATTCTGTGGCCACTTTGCAAAATTAGTGTGCAGCTTTGCTGTGTGCATCTTGTTTACGACAGTATTTATTTACATATTTTTGAAAGATTTCTTACTCCACCAAATGCGGTTTGTTTCAGCAGCCTCTGCCTGTGATGATTAATTATCCTCAGAAGTAAATGCATCATAATTTTTCCAGAGGTCAGGCAACATTTAACATCTCCGCTGTACTTCTGGGATGCCACGGGAGTGTTTGTGCAGGCTAATCCAGGCACACAGCGGTGATGAGTATTCTTGTTTAAACGCCAACCAAAGCTTTGCTCACCGCTAGTTCAAAACCACAACGTATGAGTCAGAGAAAGCAAAAACAGACAGACTCTTGCTTTTATTGTCGCTGCATCACATCCTCCCACCCTAACCAGCTTAAATCTCTCTTTTCACAGTGACTTGCTGTCTTCA
This sequence comes from Sparus aurata, assembly GCF_900880675.1. Taxonomy (NCBI): domain Eukaryota; kingdom Metazoa; phylum Chordata; class Actinopteri; order Spariformes; family Sparidae; genus Sparus; species Sparus aurata. The sequence continues at coordinate 18,098,420 of NC_044195.1, forward strand.
GATTATGTTGAGATCCACTATGAGGGAGGAAAGCCTGTTCTGTCAAAGGTAATGTCTTCCATAGTCGTGACTAAAAATGCGACGCATCTGTCTTGTTCTGGTGGAGGCTGGTTCTGCATTTCTGTTAGCTGGTACAATGTGTCCAGCTGTTTTTTATTTTGTACAGTCATGCACATTGTCTGTGAAGCACAGATATGCTTTGTCTCATCTTCGGGAAATAGGCTTTGAAACAAAAAAAAAAACAAAATCAGTTTGCATGCTATCTGTCATTGCCAGGATTTCTTGTAATCAAATTAACACTGCGACTGTCATGTGTCATCCAAACTACTGCAGCTACATCCAGGAAATGTTCTTTGCAGCTGACAAAAAGAACAAAATGTACAAGAAGAAGAGTGATGGGATAGATAGATAGATAGATAGATAGATAGATAGATAGATAGATAGATAGATAGATAGATAGTGATGAAAAGTATGTGATTTTTAGAGAGCAGGAAATATAGAGGAGGTAGAGAAGTGGGGGGGGGGGGACAGGTTTGGAATGAGGGATGGCTTCTGCTGCTGCTGCTGCTGATTCAGGCTGGGCTGGGCTGGGCATACTGTAGCTGAATCAGCAGGGTTTTGCTCCCCTGCATCCTCCTGCTGGAGCTCTGGTCACGTGACGAGGGAGAGAAAGCCCTCTGCAGTATCAGTGCAGCGTGGGATGGGTGAAGCGAGAAGGAGGGAGAGTGAGAGAGGGGGTGGGGGGAGAATGTCCTCTGCTCACCCTGGATCCGACAGCTGAGTCACAGATAGTGCCAGGACCCACCTTTGCGATGCATTAACAGCACATATTAACAAGCACCAACCCCCTACAGAAACGCATTGCAAATATACCAAAATCGGCATCTGTGAGACAAGCTGTTACCTCCCTGGAGATGTAAGCAGATTCTAACACATGATAATTAAGGAAGAAATATGACATATTCACCATGTTATGTTGAATGTGAGAGATCTGTTGATGTATGCACAATGTTGTGTGATATGGCTGATGTTATGCTGTGTGTTCTGCATTAGCACTGTGTCTCCTTCCCTCAGGGCGGTGAGCACTGTTACTACCACGGCCAGGTGAGAGGTAACGAGAACTCCCGTGCGGCCTTATCTACCTGCAACGGGCTGCAGTAAGTGAACAGCAGAGTTTGTGTATAAACCTTGCCGTGTTCAGAATATCTCTGGATACACTCATCTCTGCTTCTATTGACTCAGTATCGACTGTCTTCTCTCTCTTTTCTTCCCTCTTCTCTGCCTGGCAGTGGGATGTTTGATGATGGAGTCTATATGTATCTAATTGAGCCCTTACAACAGACTCATTCAATCGTAAGTTATTCCTGTCGCACAGAGGAACAATATTGTATCACACAAAGGTTTTGTCCTGCTACTAATGTCGCATCACCTTCACCACATATGCACAACTGCCTCTGCTGTTACTGCTGTTTACATGCTCACCTCTGGAAATCCTATCTGCCAGTGAGATGAGACAATGAAGCATGTCTGGAGTGAAATCTAGCATGTTGGATGGATGGCTTATGTTCTAGTATACTCAATTTTGGAGATTGTTTAAAGGTTTCATTGATTGTATAACTATTATATTAATATTAGTATTTGTAGTAGGGCTGAGCAGTACGGTTGAAAAATGTATCAAGATATTTTTGCCAAACCTCTTGTATGTGTGTAGCTTGTTATTCAGCTTTCTCAAAATCACGGACCATATTTGTACCACATTTGTACAACATCACAAGATGATGTCATCATCGCTTACAAATTAACACGTTATGACTTGTTTGTTTAATCTGCTTAAAAAAACGGGGTTGTTGTTGTGCAGGACTGCTTTTTGGCCGCAGAAATAGTCTGGGCCATCACCAACTGTAAAATCACATCATGTCATGTTTTATGGTATAGATAAATGAGATACTGTGAGCTTCAGAACTGCACAGACAAGTTGTTTTCAGTGTTTGTGCTAAGCTACAGTAAGCTAACCTTCTGCTGGGGGTACATTCATATTAAGCAGAAAGACATGAGAGTGTTATCGATCTTCTCATCTAGCTCTCAGGAAGAGAGCAAACAATGATATTTCTTAAAACAGTTCAATATTGTTTGTCCGCATCTGTTTAATATTCACTACACCAAAGCCGTGTTTCCACCAAAGCACTTTTGGTATAGTACCCTTTGAATCCGTACTTAACTTGTAATTAATGTACCCAAACTTTATATCTGTTTTGTATTTCCACTGCAAACAGTACTCTTTATCTTGGCTGGGTTGTTACCAGAGCTTGGGGGGTAATCCTGCTCAATTTTCCAGCGGTTAGGTAACAGTCTTAACTCTTTAAAAGCTGATGCATTTATTAACTAACACATTGTGAAGTTTTTTGTACATTTATGTCAGACTGGCAACATGTACAAACCACTACACCTTCTCTCCTCTGCTCTGTTCGCATTCTCTCTTCTGTCACGCTCTCCGTCTTGTTTAAGCACACATTCTCTACACACAGCACACACTTGTGGTCGTTTATTGCAAGTAAACTAGTGAAAACGCAGCAGGCAGCACGACAGAAGACTGCTGACAAAACGAGTCTAGGAAATTTGACAACAGAGTCCAGACAGCAAGATGACTGTTTGTTCCAATTAACCAATCAGTGATCTGCAGTGTTTTAAGTCCTCCTTAGTATAGGATCAGTATGCTAGGTACTTTTACAGAAGGGTGTAATGTAAAACAGGACAGCAGGGAGCGGTTCTTTTGAAACCATCCACAACGAAGAAGGCAAAAATAACCGATGTAATAGATAACAAACTGGACTGAACTGTGCGGTGGAAACAGTTTTAACATTCTGTTACTCGAAAGTTGAATCTTTACACATTTTGTAGTGAGCACAAAGCAGCGTCAGTGCCTTGCCGTGATGGGTCCTGTTAAATCTTTTAACACTTGTTTGCCTCACCCATGCAGGATACAGCTGCAAGGCCACACAAATTAAGAAGAACAGCCACACTTGACTGGAATGATGATTCAGAGGAACCGGGTAAGGGTTTCCATCAGTGTCGTCCACCCTCTTACATAACCACCTTCATCAGTCCGCCACCTATGACCATCACCACACCTCTCTTATCCCTGACATTGCCTTCCCCCTTAAGTATATCTGTCACAAAGCATTGAAGGATGTCTGAAAGTAGGGAATCCTGTGGTTGTAGCAATGGAGCTTTAACTAGTCAGTGGTCAAAACAACACAGTTTTAATAGTTTTGATTAGTCAGAAAGTGAAAACAACTGTGGAATCAAGTGGAAGTAATGGTAGAGTGTTAAGATTAAGGAACTAAGTTGCATTTACTTTATTTTAATAATGCACAAAATCTTCTGTTGCTCTGATGTCTATCTATCTTTTGCCAAGTTCAGTGTCTACTTCAGTGGTATTCTTAATCAACACAATACTTAATGGGAAATTCTGGGAAACAATTTTATTTTATATTCTAGGTAAAGACAACACAGGACAAACACATCCCTGTGGTTAGAGAGGCATACCCGGTTGTAAATCCTTAATATGTGTGTTGAAGTGTTATTCGTGTGTGTTCACAGTCGAGGAGGAGCAGCTCTTCTCGGAGCTCGATGACTTGTCCTGGCTGAAGCGCAGGAAAAAGCGAGCTGTAAGTCTCTGATCTCACTTTTTTATGTAGTAATGCAATAAACTTGAGTTCACCCACCCTAATATACATTTTGAAGGACAAACTTCATAATGGGACTGTTGGAAGAAAACTTCTAATGATGGTTTTTATTTTACAGATGCCTCGCAGTGTTTTTGAGGAGATGAAGTATTTGGAGATCATGATTGTCAGTGACCACAGTATGGTATGTGTTTTCACTGAAAGCAGCAACAACAACAGATATCTGCTTTCACTGTCTTTTATAATTTCATACTGTATTACTGGTAGTTTCTCCAACATATATCTGAAAACTCATTAATATTTCCTACATACTCTGCTTTTCATCCCACAAGAGGGAGATAAGATAAGATGTGATAGGTTGAGATAAGCTTTACTCCTTTATTAGACCCACAACTGGGAAATCTGCATTATTAAAGAAGCAAAGGGAATAGCAGAAATAGAGAGCATCAATTAAAACCAGTAATAAGTACAAAATGTATATAAAATAAGTAGAAAAGCAGTAAGAACACTATAAACAGTGTAAATGGCGAATAAACTCCAAAGATATTTACACAGTTGCCCAATTATATGAAAAAGTTCACCACTGCATATTTACAGCAGATTCTGAAATTGCCCGTAGACATGTTGAGCCAGCATCATCAAATCATTGCAGCTTATACATGTATATCTTTGTTGATTTTTCTTTATACCTGCAGTATAAACGACACAAGACCAAGCAGCACACAAGGAATTTTGCCAAGTCGGTGGTGAATCTTGTGGATGCTGTGAGTAACCCTTTAATCACCCTTTGAGAAATGTGTAGTGTGTGGTTTATTGATCCATTTCAGAATTAACACTCATACAATTGTCTTTTTTTTTTTCGTTTTGTCATTAGTCACTCTAGCATTGTTGGTCTAGAAAAGGCAATATCAGTGGGTCAGTCCACCACTTTGGCTTAGTCTTCAAATAACTCAACAACTGCCAGGTGGATTGCCATCAAATGCTGTACAGACATGCATGGTCCCCAGGGGATGAATCCTAATGAATCTGGTGATCCCGTGACACTTCATCTAATGAAACCAGCAGGTCAAAAATCAAATTCTGGTACAACCAATCAATTGCCCTTAAAAAGACTAACTTTTCCTCAAATGCCACGAGCAACAACAAGTTAGTTGGGTTTGTCTGTTTTCTTTAGCGCTAAGCAGTAAATGACAGCATGCTAACATTTGAACTTGAAACTTTCCCACTAGAATTAAGTAGATTGGAAGGCCAGTCAAAGTCCTATTTGTAAACCCGGGGCAAATCCAACAACCTCCGACTTCTTGACGAAGCAGTTGTCTTACAGCACAAAACAATGGCAGCACACATGAAGAGGCGGTAGGAACTTCAGTATTTGTATTAGGGAAGTGGATAGAATATTTAGACAGTGTAGAGTTATCACGTTAAAATATTATTTTGGTAAATCTAAAGCCTACCCATAGAAATAGTTCTTGAGTTAAAGTAATGAAGGATCTGATTTTAAATGAAGTTAAGTATAAAAGTAAAAGTAAATGATACATACATTTAAAATGTATTTATATACTGTGTACTAGGGTTTGGATGATTATCAATCTGACGGATTATCAGATCTAATATTCAGCATTCTTATTGAAATCGTTGTTGATACCAGTAACTGTGATCAAATGAACTAAGTGGAGTAAAATGTACTGTATTTGCCTTCAAGTACTTAAGTACAATTCTTGAGTAAAGGTAATTAGTTACATTCCATCACTGTGTTTAGATACTTTCCCAAGTATAAAATAAAATAAAATAAAACATGTAATGGTGCCTTTTACCGCACGTGTGGTTATTCCTACTTTGTTTTGTTTATATATGCGAGGAGGCTAGACTGCTGAGTGTTTGTTTGTGTATAGACTTGCCAAGGAAACATCCACTTGTTATGGTCAGTCATGTTATTTGTTTACGTCTGGCATCATGCACCTGGAACGCTTAGAGGTCGGAGGTTGGGAATTTCATCTGGGAAATTCCAACCTCTGACTTTGACTGCAACAAACTATTGGTTATGTTTCTTGCGGTTTGAAGGCTGACTACAGCTGACTGTAACTGTTCACCCATGATAGTGCAGCCCATATGTTGCTTATGTGCATACAATACAAGACAAGAGGCATTATTAAAAGTATCCTTGCACTATTTGTGCATCACACAATATATTATTCACAATAGTACAGCTGAAAATCTCTTCATGTGTCTTAATGGAGACTGTAATTGTTATTTGGCCCATGGATCACATGTATTAACACTGCCCTGTTCCTCCTTTATCCCAGTGTGCTGCAACCCCTCATCTGCCCTCCTCAGACAGAACAGATTCAATCTCACACCCAGTGTTGTTCTCCTCTCCCCGTGCTGTTACTTCTGCGTCTCTCTGCTCTTCTCTCTCTCTCTGTTTTTCTTTATTCCTCCTATTCACTTTGCACTTCAATGGCAGGTCTTCAAAGAGCAACTACATACACGTGTGGTGCTTGTTGCCGTGGAGATCTGGACAGACAAGGATCACATCCCCATCAGCGTGCGGCCGCTGGAGATGCTGCGGGATTTTGCCAAGTACCGGCAGCAGAGCATCAAACACCACGCTGACGCTGTGCACCTCATCTCGTAAGTTTATTTAAACTAAATCTGTTTCTTTCACACTTTGTCTACTTTATTGATGTGGAAAATCTTTCATTTTTAGCCAAGATTAAAGCTTTATTTCTCTTTCATATCTCAGATTTTTCTGTGATGGTTGTGTAATTTGTTTTTTTAAATAAAAGAAAATCAAACATCATGAACTATTGAAGTGCCATTTAAATATCTGTCTGTTCATTTTGTTATTGTCATTCTTTTGTTGCACCTCATTCCTCCTGGGTGCCATTGTTTCATCAATATTGAGTAGTATGTTTTTTGTACTCTGCTCTGTGTAATCATAGCCTCGAGTCAATAAAAATATTGACCTGAATCTGCGATTCAACCACCAGAGACCTACAGTGTGTAGGCTGGACGCAATAAACCTAGCTGCTGCATAAAATAACTGACCAAGATCTAAGTTTGGCATAATTTTTATGCATGCTTTGACCTTGTTCCTATAATATTCTCTCTGTATGCTTTTGCATGTTCCTGGTACATGTGGCTTGCAGCTGCAGCTACCTTTGTTTAAAACAGCACTGTGAATATTCACGTTCACTTTTCGACCCTTCTAATCCTCTGTGATTTTTTTATCGGTGTCTACCTCTGTCTTCCATCATCCTTGTAGGAATGTGACCTTCCACTACCGCAGAAGCAGCGCAGCATACTTTGGAGGGATGTGTTCTTCGAGTCGTGGAGTAGGGGTCAATGAGGTCTGTCTAAGATGGAGCGTCACTCTGTCCACACATATCAAAGTGTGTGTCTGTGTGACTGCAGCTGAATAATCCCTGGTTTCTGCTGTGTTCACAGTACGGCAACAGCTTGGCCATGGCGGGGTCTCTATCCCAGAGTCTGGCTCAGAACCTGGGTATCCAGTGGGACCCTGCATCCAAGAGAAGTATACAAGAAAACACACATTATCTCATATTCTCTGCAAAAAGCACAACAAATAACAGGAAAACATATTTTTCTGCTTACCCCTAGTTGTATTTGGCCATGCAGATAGTTTTCCCACAGTGGTGGAGTTACTTGCAAGGGCAGACAACCCACCTTCTAGACAACACTTCAACAACTAAAGCTTCATGACAGGTCATGACATCAAGAGTAGCTCTTCTTTTTTTTCTTTTTTTGGTATTATTTTTGTATTTTTTTTTCTTTTTTTTTAGCTTTTTTGCCTAGTGACAGGTGAAGAGGCAGACAGGCAATAGGAGGAGAGAGGGGTATGACATAGAGCACAGGAGCCAGCTGGAATCAAAATGGCCAAAGATGAAGCCATGTTATTTTTCTTCCATGAAAGGCACTCCAAGTGCAGCTGATTCTTTTTTCATCGTTTTTATTTGATAGACTTGATTAACGATTAGTTGTTTGAGAATAAAATATCATAAAATGATGAAAAATCAGTGTTGGTTTCTCAAAGCCCAAGAGAAGCATCGGAAATGTAATTACCTCTCATTTGTATTGACGTTACAGCAGATATCTTAAAACTGAAGCAAATAAACCAAAGCTGTTGGCATGGCTAGATACAGTTCCTCTGGGCTCCAGAAGGATAATATGTTATTATTGTGTGTTGTGTTCACTTACCCTTTAAATTTCACGGTTACATGAAATCAACCAACTTAAAGTTCTAAATGGCCTGAATACAAGATGGTACAATTTTCTATAAATTGCATTTGAAAAGCTGGGGTTGTCTTAGATTTCTGGTCCAGGCGCTTAAATGTCTTTAAAGTAGCAGATGGAGCCTACGAAACAAAAAAAGATGCCTTCTGATGGGATCAAACTGTCTCTTGTCAACTCTTATCTGTGCCAGAAGTGACAGATGGAGAAACACAGTGATTGTCTTGGAAAATGTGGTCCAAAAGTAGACTTAGCTGAGTCAGATTGGAGAAGGATTTATGCCATTAGTTTTCAGATCATATTTTTATCACAGTGCTTAATGAGGCAAAGTCAGAGTCTTAACGGCTGCCATGTTTGAAGACTGCGAGCTCAACCATCAGAGAGATTCTTTATAAAGTCCCAGAACTGGCAGCACTTGATAGAGGATTGTGTGTACGTCATTGAAAAAGTGCAGGGATTTTAGTTCTACCTGAAACACTTTCAAAATCACGTGCTAAATCTGGTGATCGACTGGTGAATCTTTTTGAGCTGATTAAGTGGAAACAAAATCATGTCAACACATTTTATTTGAATAGTTTTTCTTCTGTTCATCTCCGCTGTCTTTTTTCTCTTCTCTCTTTCCCATTTGCAGAGGAATGTGGTTGTGTTGAGACGTGGACTGGATGCATAATGGAGGACACGGGGTAATGTCCAACACACTCACACACACACACAGCGTGAGAAGAGAATCAGTGGAACAATTGTTGCAGTTTAACAGTCTGATGTTATCACGAAGGCATTTGATTGCTGCTTTCAATCAATCAATACCTTTATTTGTCCCCAGTGGGGCAATTTGTTTCACAGCGATAGGAGCACACAAAATACAAAAAGCAACAAATACACATAACATAATAAATAACATTATGCACAAACCTAATAAATAATGTATCAGTAATTTATCAGTAATTAATTTATTCTGTTCACTCTTCAGACATAACTGGTTGTATATTCCCATTGGTATTTTGTGTTTTTATTGGCGCTCAATGGGGGGCATGTAACACTGGCAGATATTTTAAATAAATCTTAATTTGGCATAATTTGAATTTATAGTGACCCTATCACTTAATTATGATAATATTATGTCAATATTCTCAAAGCGTATATGCTTAAAAAGTCTTGTTGTAGGCAGTAATGGTACGTTCGTACGTAATGAGACGTTACACATATAAACAGGTCTTGATATTGTCCAGTAGGAGGCTTTTCAATTCTATTTTGTGAGTCCTTAGGAAAAAGTACTGAATTTAATTTAAAAGGGCAATGTGTATGAAGTTGCCATCTGTCACATTCATACTGAAAACAAATAAGGGACAGCATATTATTGGAGTAACTGATTACTGCTGCTAACTGTAGCTGTTCTTAGCAGATACATAGCAGATAGCAGTGCAGTTAGCAGTTCGGACCAGGTTGTTGATGTTAACTCCACACAGGCTGATATGGTTGACGTGCTTACTTTAGTAGATATTTCTGCAATACAATACATTGACATCATAATGTCAAAACTGGTATTTATTCTCATTCTGTTAAAAATGTTGGCACATTTTTCAACATTTCTAACAAATTTTTGCAGGAGCCTTATTATGCATTTTTACTTTGTTTCTTTTTTCTTCAGTGTTTTATATAGTATGTTTATGTAAAAGGTCTGAAAAGTTCAAAAGGTCAAAGTACGCGCCAACTGGAGCTTCTCTCTCCCACAGAAAATACTGCTCCTGAAAGGCCTCGTCTGTAATTAGATTTTTAATAATTTAATTCTATGGCTTTGTGACATCACAGTGGGACCCTGATTACTACATCACACATTTGCATAAAGAGTGCCTGGCAACGAGTTTGGCGCTTAAGAATTGATTTAGTACACCTGCTCTGTTGTTGTTAGTGGTGCTAGGTCAGGCATGTGTGAGCTGACCAATCTTTCAGTCAGAGGGGTAATACAATGCTGAAATAGTGGACAGTATGAGAAAACTGATGTGTTTTTTTGGCACTTAAGCATGTAAAAGCTATTCTACTAAGAACCTAAAACAAAATTATGAACCTGAATAGAACATAATATGACTCCTTTAATAGACCCGTCAGAAACCTTGTCTCATTAGTGTGAAGAATTTGTAAAGGTATAAAGTAAACAGTAAAAGACAGCAGCGACAGTAGTTAGTCATAATTAGCTTGAGAAATACACAAAGTGTAATAAAACCCCACAGAAGTGGAAAAACAAAGATTGTGGGAGTCTCTGCTGTCACACCAGCAGCTCATCACAAACATGGCTCCCCGCAGCATTGTGAACCATGCTTCCATTCTCATCGGACAACACTTTTTTTTGGTTAATTATCACCCAGTATTCTCTCTCTTCAGGGTCCAACACCCACGGAGATTCTCGAAATGCAGCATCACAGACTACAAAGAGTTCCTTCTGAAAGGTGGAGGCTCGTGTCTGTTTAACAGGCCCACCAAGGTAAGTGTCTCACAGCTCCACACGTCACAGCTGTCATGAGTCACACATCACACTGCTCTGTCATTTACTCTCCCGTCTTCTTCTGGCAGCTGTTCGAGCCGACCGAATGCGGTAACGGATTTGTAGAAGTGGGAGAGGAGTGTGACTGCGGAGCGAGAGCAGTGAGTGTCTTTGACTTCAGGAAGTCTGTTTGTTGAGGTCTGTTTGTTCAGACGGATGAGACTCCTTCACTGTTTGTTTTACAGGAGTGCTACAAGGAATGCTGCAAAAAGTGTTCCCTCGCCAATGGGGCGCACTGCAGCGACGGCCCATGCTGCAATAACACGTGTCTGGTACGAGTTGGGTCTTTTCTGGAGACTTTTATAACACAAAAAATGTACTTCTGAGACCTTAATTTAGACTTTTCTGCTTTCTTTTCTTGCCAGTTCTATCCACGAGGTTACAGTTGCCGTTACGCTGTGAATGACTGTGACATCTCAGAGACCTGCTCCGGGGATTCTGGACAGGTGTTTTTGAGTTGCATTTCTTCTTTTTCTTGCTCCAGACTTCATTTTTTGCATGTTGAAGATAATGCAAATGTTTTTTTTCATGTTTGTGACTATCTGCAGTGCCCTCCCAATCTTCATAAACAAGATGGTTACCTCTGTCAGGTGAACCAGGTACGCAGGCTGATGACTTGTAAAAATGTGTTGGTCCAAAAAGAGCAGTGACGCATCAGAAAAACAGCTGACTGAGAGTGTATTTTCTCTCTTTTTCTCTCTGAAGGGCCGCTGCTACAATGGAGAATGCAAGACAAGAGAGAACCAGTGTAAATACATCTGGGGATCGAGTAAGATATATATTTCTTTGATTCTAAGAGTATCATCACAAAAAGATGCTAAATAAAAAGAGAGGGTTTTTTTCATAGTCTGGCTGTGCAGCTATCCTCTCGTCTCTCTTCCTCAGAGTCTGGAGGCTCGGAGAAGTTCTGCTATGAGAAGCTGAACACGGAGGGCACAGAGAAAGGCAACTGTGGAAAAGATGGAGACAAATGGATCCAGTGTAGCAAACAGTGAGTTTCAAAGGACTATGGTATTTACACTATACGTGTCAGAACAACAGTACTTTCTGTTTCTACAGCTGGGCTTTTATCCTTCCTGATCATCTTTTATTCCTAACAATGGAAGACATTCCCATTTTTGGGAAGCCAGCCAACAGAGGGCAACAAAGGGCACACATTTTCCTAAAAGCATTTTGATGTATTTTAAGAGCAGGATGCTAGACCCCAAGATGCCAGCCATTAACTGAAAGTCAGTCACTGAGCTCGTATGCCAGAAAAGTTTTTGTTTTATCTTTATGCAGCAAACTGCCTGGTAGTGCCCACGGATCTCAGCTTAGAGACTTTGCATTGTGATGACACGCACATAAAAAAGCTGTCAAGGCTCTGGAGACGTTTTAGAGCAATACTTTACTGTGTTTGAAGTTGGAAGTTTCCTGTCAATGCTTTTTGCAACAGTCTTTATGCCTCCAAAGGCCGGGACAGACGTGTGTATCATTCCTGAGTGAATTTCCTGAAATTTGGTACAATTGTCCATTTTGGATGCACTAATTAGATCTTGGCAGTCAAAGAAAGAAAGCACAACATCTTTAGACAAATATAAACTAGAAAAAAAATCATGATGTGGTGACATTTTGTATCCAAAAGGTCAAACAGCGACCCTTATCCAAACCCATAAATCAGGAACAGAAGGGGAGATTGTGACCATACTTCATTTCTGGGCAAAGGTAACACAAATCTTTGGGGCCCACCCTGAAAATGTGCTGATTTTAGATATCCTCTTAACTGCCAGCTGAGCATTTTTGTTAAGAATCCATGTTTTAGCTTCTTCATGTTCTATCAGAATCAGCCCAACTAGCCAAACATGAGACGAGAACACAAGGAATTTCGTCAGAATGAATGTTAACTAAGTGCGTTTTTGTAAAGCTACAAATAAATTCTGATTAACATTTATTATGTTGGAATTGTACGTTTCATTAGGTTCTATTATCTGTTTTTCTCGTGTTAGAACATTGTGATTATGCTCAGGTTGGCTTGTAATAATGCCACCTTCCTCCTCTTCCCCTCCTGATGTGAAAGTTTGTAAATAAATGCATAAAGTGAATGTTTGGTACAATAACAGACTGCTAACATTGTATCCTGGTGACTGGGCCGTTGTGTTTCTCTCAGTCTAATAGACAAACAGCAGTAGTCCACTCTAAGCTCATTGGATTTGCTGATACTGAGCTTCAGGTGATTGTCGTTGTTGTTTTGACGAAGCTCTTTATCAATCCTCTGTACTCCTCAAAGTCTTCACTATATTATTGAGCATGGACAGACATGGATGTAAACTGGAATTTGACTGTTGAATGGAGTTGCATACAATGTTGAGGTGTAAATTCCAGGAAAGTTGCATTATTGCATTTTGTGAGCAAGGCCAACATGATTCCAGCTGTCTTTAATACATCCATGTTTGTTTGGTTTGTTTGTTTTTGTGTGTTTTTTTTTTGGCCTTTTGGCTTTATTGAGAGAATAGCTGAAGATATGACAGGAAAGAGGTAGAGAGAGAGAGAGGGGGAGTGACACACAGCATAGGGCCCCAGGCAGGGACTCCAAGACGGGGCCGCTGCAGCAAGGACAAAGCCTCTGCACATGGGACGCCTGCTCTACCCACTGAGCTAAACGGCGCCCCCCATCCATGTTTAAAGTCAGGGCCATATTTTGAACATTTGAACTCTTTCATCAGCTGCCAAATTGAATGGCCTATTATGAAGGAGCCATCGAGTCAAGTCGGTTTATTTACACATTTAAAAACTACGAATATTCAGCTAGAGCTTTACAAAGAAATATAATATAAATCTAAATATCTAAAATGAAAAAGTTAAAAGGTGAGTCTTAAGAGGATAAGGATTTAAATGTGATGATAGTTGGGGAAGATCTCACAAGTCAAAATGTGTATTAAGATTTGTCTTTGTTGTCTTTTCCAGTGATGTGTTCTGTGGTTACCTTTTGTGTGCCAACATTGGTCGGAACCCACGCATTGGTATAATGAAAGGAGAAATTACTCCAGCTTCCTTCAACCATCAAGGCAGGCTAGTAGACTGCAGGTAAAAATTATTTACTAGAAAATAAGACCTGTTCAAGTCATGGAAACGCATAGAATGTCACATTTGGTTTAATCTTCCTTTTGTGAGTTTTTATTCCCTCCTCCTCTCCCCACCTCTCCTCTGTCCTTCATGTTTCTCCACCTTTCCTCCCCTCCATGCTTTCCTCACAGTGGTGGACATGTCCTTCTGGATGATGAGACTGATTTAGGCTACGTGGAGGATGGAACCCCCTGTGGGCCGTCGATGATGTGCCTTGACCGCAAGTGTCTGCCCATCCAGTCACTCAACATGAGCACTTGTCCTACTGGACCTAATGGACAGGTGTGCTCTGCCCATGGGGTGAGTCCTGCCGAAATCTAACCCATCATGTAAGATTTGCTCTTTAGTGTTTGCTTGGGACATCACTTAAATAAGGCTGTACAATAAATAATAGACAGGAGCTTCATTCAAACTAACAACATAAACTACACTACTACTGCAATAAAAAAAATATAGAATACCAAAAATAAAATAAAATGTGTTTATTTAGTAAAAGCATGGATTCATAATGCTTAAAAACAACTATTAAAGTAAGTTGAGATATTTCTTAAAGGACTCGCACTCTGACACAGGTGTGTTCAATCAATCTGGCTGATTCCACCACTGCACATTTAGAAGTTGTGTGGAGCAGTTTGGATTTGAATGCTGCATTTCACTTCACCTCACTTTGCTGTGAACTTCATAAGCAAATATAGCAGCTGATTTAACAGATTAGGGCACTTTAAAAGGGGGCAGGAGGAGTCAGCTCCTCTTGCATGCTCGCAAAGACTTCTATTAAGCATAAGATTAACTGAGTGAAAATGAAAATTGCAATTACAAAGTTGTTTTGGCAGCATTGTTCACAACACAAACACTACATAAAGTAAGAAGTGATGAAAAGGTACAAATTAATTGTTCACTGTGTGTGCTGCTGTATGATGTCATGTGTACAATAGAACACAGCATAAATGCGACAATAAGAGATTTGGAGGTTTAAATTGTCCTGCCCCCGAACAGCTGTAACCAAGTGAAAAGAGAGTGACGTAACTATCAATCAAGTACAGTGTGTACATGCAGTTGTTAGAATAGGTCTAATCAGGACACGTAAGTGAAAACACCTGTGTGAATTTACAGAAAACGCCTGTCACATATGGGCAGGCTTCTCAACGCAGGCTTCTCAACAGATTCGGTCCACAGTAACATAAGGCTGTGCTTCCTCAATTGTCGATACATTTAACGCTGAAATGAAAGAACTGTTTTGGGGTAATTTATTACATGTATTAATAATGTTACACGTTAATGTGTCACAATTGGAAAATAACAACTGTAAATAATAGAATGAATGATGGCTGCCCAGTTTAAGGGTTTTGGTTTTCTTCATGCTGTCACACTGTCATGACTTACAAAGACAAAAACAATATATAAACCACACATAAATCAATACCCAAAACCCAACTTAAACATAGACTCACATGCACTTGTACTCACACACATATGGTGTAGTGCGTGGTACAGTGCTTTTCGTTCTGTCACCACTAATAATATTTGCTGTGAGAAAAGCGTATTGGACTCCAGCCCTTAATTCATTGGTTCCAGTCATTGTTGTGTAATTCAATTAGTTAGCGACTCCGCGGTTAGCATTGTTTGCACAATTACTTCCATCTGTACAAAGCTGACCGTGTGAAAAATTCCTTTGTAGAGCTGTGATATAATTGTTTCCACAATTGTGTCCTAATCTTTATACAGTGTTTGATCATCTTTACACTGCAGTAAGTGTCTATGTAGTAGCCTGTATTATAGGTCAAGTGATTTTGGGGGATCTATTGGCAGAAATGAAATATGATATACATAATCAGTTTGTAATCACCTGAAATTAAGCATTTTTGTGTTTTTGTTACCTTAGAATGAGACTTGTATATCTACAGAGGAAGAAGATTCTGCCATGTTGCACTGCCATGTTTCTACAGAAGCCCAGAACAGACAAACCAAACACTGAATCTATAGAGTCATTTTTCAGCCACAGTAAGGGAGGGTGAGGCGAGGGCTGCTCAGTTGTTCCCCATCAGCAGCCACCCCAATAAATGGCATTAAATCCTACACACTGGACCTTTAACCGTGGATAAAGCATCACCTTCTATAAATACCCGAAGTGAAGACAGCTGGGAATGTTGCCAATGAAGATAGTTCCCAAAAAGTACCTCAGTGTGTCAGCATCTTTATTTACAGCTCTTACGTTCCCCCCGCACCTCATCTATTTCTGTCTGTTCTGTACAGGTGTGCAACAATGAAGCCACATGCACGTGTGACACCACCTGGGCGGGGACAGACTGTAGCATGCCTGACCCGCCTAAAGAGCCTGAGGCCGCTCAGGACGAAGGACCCAAGGGTCGGTTTCCACCTCTTTCCCCCTCTCTGGCACCTGATAGAATGAATAACACACTTTTTTCGCACACTCAATTAACAATTTAATTATTTACCGAATGTTCTGCAATATTACAATGTCATTCTCAGTCGACACAGATTCTTAGCCTTGAGTTTCACAGGTGTACTGACGTCGTAAAGACTGAAGGAGAACATAACAGTGTTACATTTGTTGACTTTGATTGTGTACACCTGACACTTTGACCACAGCGGGACGGGGAGGTGGTTTAAGGGGGGCGGGGAGCGTCACAGAGGGAACGGTGCCACTTCATCCATGACTCTTGAAGCAGAAGCCTGCTGTTTGTTTTTGACAGGGTGGTAATAATGCTCCTTTTCCCTCTGCACAGTGAGCGTGGCCACTAACAGGCTGATAGGGGCAGTAGCAGGGACCATTCTGGCCCTGGGGGTGATTTTTGGAGGCACAGGGTGGGGAATAGAGTAAGCATCTTTAACCCTTTCACAGCTCTTCCTCTCATAGTGGTGCCTCAGTGTGCGGGCGGTCTCGTGAGCCGGCCTGAGCCCGTGTGTGCGTCCCGGTGGCTTTGTGTTTTCTTGTGTGTTGGTGATGACCATATAATTGTCATGTGATTGGATGTTTTCAGTGTCGTGTGATTGATTGATGGATTCCTCCTCCTCCTCCTCCTCCTCCTCTCCTGCCACTTCCTGTTGTTCCCCATTATTACAAGCCTCTTTCTTCATCCTCCCTCTTCTTCTTTTCTTTCTCTGATTCTTGGTCGTTATGTGGTTGCTCCCGTGATCCTCTCCTTTCTGGGGCATGTGGGGCATTTAGATGGAAAACAGTCCTGAGAAGTGTCCAGTTAGTGACGTGGCTTGTCAGTCCTGTCAGTGGTAGGCTGTGTGGTGACTGGGACCCCTAAAAACATTTTTCCACTGCTCATACTGCAGGCCACATACACACAAATATCAGCTGTCAATAACTGTTTAGTGATGGACACCCAGGGTCTAGTCTTGTGCACAACTTTAAGAGACAAACCACTGATAATCACTACCTCAACTCATACATTTAAATATTCCCAGGGCCTCTACCTCATTATCTTCACACTAACAGGGGCTGGAAAAGCATGCAAAAACCTCAGATTCAGTCATTTTACTGTAATAGTATACTTCTGGTTATGTTTTCTGTTCAATGTGAAATCGTCATTGTATAGTTACATGTTATTTTATACAGTAAGTGAGTATAGAAACTCATGTCTTTTTCCCCATAACCCTTTACAGGTCCTAGTGCCACCAATCTAATAATAGGCTCCATCGCCGGAGCCATCCTTGTGGCTGCCATAGTGCTGGGGGGGACTGGATGGGGCTTTAAGTAAGCAACACGCCGCATGCCTCTCCTGCTCTAACTCTAGCATCCCTGCTGCTTCTAGACACCAGGGTTTGAGCTCCTGCTACAGAATATGGACCCTTAGGATGAATGATAAACAAATGATAAGGAGGAAGATGTGGATGATGTCCAAGGGTGTAGCTGTGTAAAGGGTGATTTGGAGAGACTATGTGGTCGCCTGTGAATCTGTAGCAGAACCTCAAACTGATTGGACGGGCAGAGCTCAATGCTTGACATGCATGCTCAGATAACAGAGGGGAAAGAATACTTACTAAACAGCTAAATGGTTAAATGTATACTCATGTTAATATGTTTGAATATTATTTCCCCTCTGAAATCCAAAAGTAGACCTCTAACATATCTGTGTAGCCAGGAAACGTACTCTATTGTACAAAAGGTCGTGTTAAACAAGTTCCAACCTACCGCTGATTAGCCTGCTGTCTTGAGCAACAGGGGTGTTACACATCTAAATAGGCCTAAGGAGTAACTGAGAGATTACAATCCTGCAGCCACCAAAGCATGCCAGATAGCAAAGCATCATGATTGTCATCAAAAAAGAACAATAAGAAGTTAAGAAAAAACAGAATACGAAACGAAACATTTCTGCATGTTGACTTGTTTGATTTGGAGGAGGTCAGTTCATTGCACAAAGGCTGAGCCAAACCTGCAGTGATTTGGTCCAGGGGTTTGTCGTGCTCTCATCACTTCCATAATCTTTTTCTCAATCCACTACTGTTTGAGGGTGAGTCTTTAAATGAAGTAGTAAGAGCGCCACAGAGAGAGAAAGAGCGAGAGAGAGAGTGAAAGAGAGAGAGAGAGAGAGAGAGAGGGGGGGAGAGAGCCAGGACCTTATTGTTGGCCGCAGCCTTTGTGCCATGGCTGGCCACGCCCGCCTTCGATGGCCATTCTCCGCCCTAGAGCAGAGCAGGACTCTCGGACCCGCCCACACCAGCTGCCATTGCTGCCTGCTTCACAGACCTGGTACAGACACGGCGCATTGCACTGCATGAACCACGCACAGCAATAGTGCCACCTTCAACTGGCCTACTATTGGAACAGGTGCATGACAGAGTGACAGAAGCCCCACAACAAGCCACAGTACGGGGAGGTTATGCATCACTCCTGTTGTTGTTGTTGTCCCACTGTTGTGGTAGTAGTTATTGTTGCTGCTGCTGCCGCTATGGTTGTTGTTTATGTGGTTGTGTCCTCTTTCCCTCCTCTATAGAGTGTATATTTTATGCTAGCTCTTTCCTCCCAGATGGTTTATGTTTTGAGTGGAACTAATGTCTTTCCCATCAAAACTGGTAATAAGATGTGTCTCCTACACTTCTTCACCTTGTCAACTGATGTTGCACGCACGAGAAGAAGATGGCAACAGAGGATATTTATATTCATAGACCTTCAAAATTCAGGCTTCATTCTTTTGCCCAATAAACTGGGTGAAAGTTTGGCTTTCAGTCACTTCCTCTAATGCTCAGTGTCTTAAATTCAAAGTGGAATGGATCCTAAACATAATAATCTCTCGGTCATGAATGGGGATGTTAAGGCTTGTGAATATAAATATCTCTGACTGCCTCCAACATGGACCAGCGTTTCCTCACTTTAATGTCTTCAGCTTTTTAAAGTGCTCAAAAAACACTCTTGAATATGACAATAGTTAATTGTTTGTGGCATTAAAACTGGAGAGATGAGTGTGGTTGCTTGTCCAGGTTGCTCTAGCTGTCTTACAGATGTACTCTTGATACAAGCTGACTTCTGTTTCTTGTCTCCTCATAAGAAATGTGAAGAAACGGAGGTATGACCCCAACGCCACAGCCATTTAACCCAAGGAGAGCTGGCAAATCACAGACGGACTCCTCCAAGGCTTCCTTAGTTGGCTACCTGACAGCTGGACTGCACTTATTGCTGCTGATCTTTGGCATTAGATTTACTTGAACAAAGACATAGTGGACATTTTAATAAATTCCATCGTAGTTACATTAGAAACGCAGCCTTTTCAACTCCACCTCCACCCATATAACAAACCCACAACCCCCCACACCCTGATCTCTAGAGTGACAGATCTCCTCTTCCATCCTTTAGTGCCAGTGCACAGGCGTTCAGGCGGAATCCACACCACTCTCTCACCTGGCATGATTATCCGCACAAAGCGTGCTGCTTGCTGGCCCCCCTGGCATGAAGAGCCCTCTCTGCAGGGCTCTGCATGGCTACAAAAGCTATGACTATACCGCAAAAAACATACAAAGAGAAAAAAAATAATTTAACTAAGGCGGCAGATAGCCTGGTTAAAAACCAAACACAGTGGAGAGCCGGTTTAAGCTCCTATAGTTCACGTTTAGGTGCTATAGACGACTAAGGAGGCTGCATGTGAGGACCCATAAGGGGCCGTGTATTTCACACAGTGAATGCACACAAACAAAATTGTACATAAACAAAAGAGTTCAGGTTTGGTATTAACAGCATTTTACAAGAACATAAATTGCTTTTGTTTTTGTTTGTTTTTTATCTTAGCATGTTGTATAGCGGGTGTTTTTGGCAATGTTATCAGAAAAAAAAAATGGTGATTTGGGCCGAAATTGTCATCACACGCTGCACAGCCTCCAGGTCAAAGGTAAGCGGACAGAGCAGCTGTGGTGTCGAGGAGAAGCATGTCAGTTCTAGAGGGATTCAGACTGATATCGCGTCAGATTAACGTCACAAGATTTCCCCCCTCGCTCCCGAAGTATCTTCAACAGTGACTCAAAAGCCAAAGAACCAATCACATGAACATATGGATGTTGTTGCACACAGAGCACTTTCCCCCCCCTCTGTCTGCAGCCAGTGGTGCCTCTCCTACTGCTGAGGGCATGAAGTCTGTCCACGCAGGCGCTCACCTGTCCAGCCAGGTGTCACGTAACAGTCCTCATCAACACCCACTATACCGGCTTAAAACCTTTTTGCTCTCATAAACTCTTAGTAGAAAATCAAGTTTCTCGAGCTCTACTGGAAACGCTGCATGCAATCACTATAGTGGGCTTATAATTCTATAGGCTATGGCAGTCCCCAAAATCTGCAAGAAAAATACGCTACAAAAGATAGGTGCATGTCAACAACAAAAAAAAACATTTAACTTTTATTTACTATGCAAAGAGAGATATTGCACAAAAGTATGGGTAATAATGATATCAGTGTAGACACAGAATTACTAAAACTCTTGCTAATCAGCTACTCTTTTTGTATTTGGCCACTCCCACGTCTTGTTTCACTTCGCTTCAACGTACGCAAACTATGGATGGACAAATAATAAAAAGAACTGAAGTAATATTTCCAACGAAAAGCAAGAGAGCACCCTTTTACATTTGTGGAACTGAAAAAATAATAAAAAATCATTTTTGTGTGTTTTTCATCTGATCTGATATTTTTAATCACACACATGCACACACACACACGTACACAAACACACTGTTATGGTGCCTGTGCATATTGAGGCCTGAACAGTTTCCTTGTGCAGGGCTATTATTTTCCAGTCCAGCTGATAGTTGGTGTGTTCCAGGTGCTGCCATAGCACTGGCATCGTTGTAATCCTCCATGTTACTCATCGTCTGGTGTCCCTCTCTCACTGCATCATGTACAGTTGGACCGATGAATAAACTACTGACAAATTTTAACTGAGCGTGTCTGTGTTTTTTTACTGACAATCACTGAAAGAATTTTATCCGACTGAAATTTAACATAAATTCACTGGAGCTGACTGCACGATACACTTTAATATTCTTTCCAAGACAAAGTTACATCTTAATCGTAAACATTAGTGAAAACAACAACTTGTATATGTATTTGTCCTCGTATCATTATTTGGAAGCTTTTTATCCATTAAGGACATTATTGACTATTCAAACTTCACAAAAAGACAACATAGTTCATAAACAATGTAAATATTGAATGTTTGTTTACCTAATTCAGACTGAAGTTGTTTTATACGACACAGATTTAGAGACTGGTCATGCAAATGTGTATTTTTGATTTCGGGGTGAATGTAGCTGTGGCCTTAGCCTGATGATAACTGACAGTGGAAGTTTGGAATATTATACAGTAAACCACGTCTGTTTGAAGTTTGGGACTTCTATTCTTCTATTCTATTTATTTAGTTGAATAGCACTCTATTTAATATTAAAATACTTAATTCATCCCAGTATGGCTAATCATATGTGGCACCTTGCACAGATAAATAAAAGAAAATAACAGTTATTCCCGAAACAAAAAAAAGTGAAAGGCTTAAAAACTAAGTCAAATTGGGAAGAAACGCAATAATAAATAACAACAATAATAAAAAACAACAATAATAAAACCAAGTAAGGAGGTTGTACATACGGTAAGTATAAATAAAAGGTAATTAAGGGAAAATGAGAAGCAGGTGAGCTAAGAGGGTAAACAACATAAAGGTTTTAATGTAAAACTTTTTTTAGACTGTTTTAGAGAGGTGTTAATTCAACCGTGTTGCCTTAAGGCCTACAGAGAGGGGTTCTGGTATTTAGTCAACCACCATTAATATAAAAGGGGTGAACAAAAAAAGAGCACTGTACATGTGGAAAACTGCTCACTGTACTGTAAGCATACATGTGTTAATAAACTGTTTCCACTATAACAGGGGTTCTTAACCTTTTCGACCTTAAGGCCCAATTTTTTCAGTGCAGAGTGGCCCACGGCCCATTAAATATTAACACTGTATATGCAGTGGGGAAGCTAGTTTGCAAGCGTAGCATGTAAAACTACATGTAGTTCAGCCTGGCTGCAGTTTTAACAAACTGCATTTCTACTACTGGAGAAATGTGGTTTGTAAAACTACTGCTAAAAAAAGTAGCTTTAGCAACTACTTACACTCATTATACTCATTTAAATTAGCGTTAAATAAATCAACAAATGATGTATATGAAACAAAATATAATAGCCTACAAAAAATTCACATACAAATATGCCTCTCAACTCAACTTTTATTTTTTAAAGAACAAAAGCTGACATTTTTGGTCAACATCACAGGAACTTCAGAGGCACTAACACTTCGGCACTAGAACTAGATGTCACATGAGCAGTCTCTCAAAGTTTTTATCAGACAGCCGGATCCATTTGGCACTATAAACATCTTTACCAACACTAAAAAGCCACTCACATGCTCCACTGGCTGGGACACCAGTGTTGAACTTCTTCAAAGAAAAATAAAATAAAATGTATATTATATAGATCTTTTATTTCTCTCTCTCTCTCTCTCTCTCTCTTTCTCTCTCTCTCTCTCTCTCATATTCATATATATATATATATATATATATATATATATATATATATATATACATATATATATATATATATAAAAAACTCGTCTTATTTGCCAAACTTGTAGTTAGTACATTGAGTGGTTAAACTACAAAAAAGTAGTTGAATTACTTGACGCAGCACAAAATATGAATGTAGTTTAACTACCAGCAAGTTACAGCAAATTGTAGTTAAGCTGTGTAGTTCAACTACATGTAGTTTAAGTCTCCCCAACACTGCATATAGGTTTAATTGATCTCACTCTTGGTTTGATTTGTATTCAATAATAAGTAAAATCCACTTACAGTTTAACATGGTAATACGTTAATAAAGTTGACTAAATAATACAATTACGTGATTATACGTGATAACCACAAAGATTTTTAATGAACTTCTGTCAACATATTGTGGGCATGGGCAGAAGAAAGTTTCACAGAACAGTTTCTTAATTTTAAAAAGGGTCCTGAATCGTCAACGCAGTAACATACAGTGACCACAGTTTAACTCACCAGTTTACCAGTTTAAGGCTGGTATGTAACACTGCTGCTGTGATGATAAATGACTTAAATATTGAATCTGTGTCTATAATAACCACACCCTGACATGTAAATGTGACATCTGTCTTGATTCATTTAATTTAACTTAAAATATGGATAACTGACTGCATAATATATGAATCAGAAACAGAAATGATTTACAGCAGCTCCCATTCAAGTCAAGAATATGCAGAAAAATAGTAGTAGTAGTCATAATAATAATAATAAACTATATATGCTGCATATTTATAATAGAAGCCTACTGCAACTGTACCTTTTTTTTCACCGTTTAGCATTATTTTATACATTATCATTTTTTATAATGTTCTGTCATGGAGTACATCACTTCACTGCTAACAGAAAAGAAAGCAGCTCACTGCCAGTTACAGCTTCTTATCGTGATCTGCAGTCTTTGTTAATTTTTTGTCATGATTGTTATTATTAGTACCCATCAAAAATCACAGTTACATGTCAGGATGTGGTTATTATAGACATATTCAATATTTAACTGTCATGTATCATCACAGTAACAGCGTTACGTACATTAGCAGCTGTAAAGAATAAAAACATTAGAAAACACATCATGTGGTCCCCTTTAAACGCTGGGTGGAGGTGTATATTTGGGTAAATAACCGCCAATGCAGAGCCCAATTTATTTTGAAAAAACATCAAGGAAGAAGACGTGACCACTGACACTGCACGTTTTTCTTCTTCGCCTTTTTCACGTGTTGTGCCCAGAAGGATGCCAGAGAATTCACAGAGAAGCTGGCCAAGTTTGTGACATTTTCATCCCGGAGTTTTGTGAGGAGGGAATTAAACGCCTGTCCCAAATAAACGCCTGGTCTATTAAGTGATTGAAACAAATAAACGGGCTATTATTTGGTATTTTACGTTTGTTCCCGCATCATCAGCACGAGCTGAACAATAAATCTAACCCAGCAAGAAAGGCGGGACTAAAGGCAGAACAGCCAATCATCAGCCGGTCAGTCCCAAAGCCGGTGTCATGTTTGTTTGAAGCAGCAACAGGAGAGGGAGGGGGAGAGGAGGCAGCTGCAGTCAGGGATACATGGGAGATCGCAGATACAGAGCGGCCAGAGAAACTGAGCGACTGTAGTGAGGCGTTTGTGCAAAACTGCGGATAAACGGCAGAAAAAGTGAGGGTGTTGAACCCTCTCACCGGGAAAAGTGTGGGTGTTGAAACACCGACACCTCCCACGGGTGCGAGTCGCACCGTGCAACGCCCCTGGCTACAGGTGAGCAGCAAGCTGAATGTCTTCTGTTCTTCTGTGAGCTTCTTAAACAACTTACTGGCGCATTACCGCCACCGTGTGGTCGGAAGCTGCATTGTAACTGAGATTCTCATGGATAACAGCTTTTCTCTGGTGTCTTCAGTTGATAACCTATGCAGTCCCGCGGCCCTCGCCGCGGCCCACAGGTGCAAAACTGAAAGTTTTTGGCGGCCCTCTAGGTGGCGCTTGCGGCCCAAGCTTGGGCCGCGGCCCTATGGTTAAGAATCACTGCACTATAACATATTTCAACAAAGTTTTCACTTATGTTCTCTGTTACTTTAGCTACCAAAGTAAACATTTATGCTACTTTTAGCTATTCAAACAGTTAAAACATCACTTTTTCTACTCTTTATCAAGTCAGTTACTTTTAGCTTTACATGGTTTATTCCCTACTTGGAGCTAAATCATTAATGTTAGCTACTTACTTCAAGCTAACAAACTATTTGAACTGGTTGTCCATTACTTTTAGGTATTTGAAACATTCACTTTCAGCTATTCAATCTGTTGATCTCTTTAGATGCTACATATTTCTACTAATACTACTTGCAAAGAGTGTATGCCTTATTTTGAGCTTAACAGTTTATGCATTAATTAGCTTGCCTACTTACTTTTGGCTAATGAACTCTTGCACTTTTATTCGACTGCTTTTTCATTAACTATTTGGACTATTTATTCACTTTTAGCTTTTTCAGCCATTTACATATTATTTTTACATTTCTCTTAGCTAACTCGCTATTTGAATATGTACTTACTATTTACATTTCACAAACTATTAATCCATCACTTTTAGGGAACTTTTTCTAATCTTTACCATGCCAGTTACTTTAAGCTATACATCGTTTATTCCTTACTTTGAGCAAGACCATTGATGTTAGCTACTTACTTTTAGCTAACGAACTATTTGCATTGTCTGTCCATTACTTTTAGCCAACAATTTGAAATATTCATGCTTCTTTTAACTATTCAAACTGTTAGTCCATCATCTATAAACCGTTAGTTTGAGCTAAACTTTTCAATATTTATTAGTTAGCCTACTTACGTTTAGCTAACAAACTATTTACATTTATGTATTGCTTTTTAGTATCTGAACAATTTATACATGAATTTTTGTTGTCTACGATTTATAAATCACTTCTAACTATTCATTCAACATTTATCCATAACTTTTAGCTTACCAAGCCGACTTTTAGCTAACAAACCATTAAAACATGAACTTATAGCTGTTATCATCACCTTAATGTGACCATTTATACTGTTTACTTCGAGCCAGCTAACTTTTTTCCTTCCTCATAGCTAATTATTTCATCCATTTATCGTATACTTTAAGCTAACGGTAAGTATTTGATTGGTTGATCCATTAGTCTTAGCTATTTGCCAATCCCCTGCTCACATATGCTTTTGCACAGACCCTCAATTGCAATGTAAAGTGTTCAAATGTTACATCTGACTCAATATGTATGTATATTTTGTTTTTAAATCACATTGTAATGCATATTTCTTGAAGTTACTTAAACGACTATTACTTAGCCATCTTCCCCTATAAGTCCCCCTTGGCAGCTGCACATGGGGTACAGGTACCCCGGTGGGTTGTGAATCACTGATCTGTATGACCAGGATGATCAGTGGAGAAACCTTTGTGGATTTACTTCGAAATGTTCTTCCGTCATAGAGCATGCTCATAAACAATGGTTCTTAATAACAATAATTACCTCGCAGCCTCTCTTCCTGTCTAGAAGCTCCCCAACGTTACATTTTGTGTTTCAGATATAAAAATGGTATACACTTTAAAGTCATAATTAAGGCCTTGCAGCGGAAACTGTCATAAAGTCTGCCTCTTTGCATCACCAGAAGAATGAACGACTGAGGAAGAAACCCATCCAGTACATTTAGCGTTGGCCTCTCACTGAGAAAGTAATTATGTTTGAGATCAGCTATGCATGTGACATTTAAGTAAAAGCATAGAAAGGTAACTCATGCACCACTCTCTGAAACACCGTCCATGACTGAGCTTGTTTTTACAGACATCAGAACCAGCCTGGATTCTGAGGTCAGATTGTGAATGTAGTCTTCACTATTTTCTGACGTTTTATAGAACAAACTGTTAATTTAATATCTGAGGAAATAATTGGTATATTAATAATGAAGTAGTGAAAATAATTGTGAGTTGCAGTTCTACAGCTATCAAGTATACATCCTTTTTATTTCCCATTTTCCTAAGAATCACACATAATATATTTTAACATGATGCAACTATTGCACTATTGCAATTGCTTTTTGTAATTTTCAATTATATTTATTTTTTTGTGTTTTTAAATAATTTTAGTATATTGTTACACACAATGTGCTTATTACTTTAGCTATGGTTGAAATCATCATGTGCAATTGTCCTTTTAAGTCATATCCTCATGTCAAAGAAGGTTACAGTGTACATACTCTCCTTTTAGAAATGTTTATGTCATATCTATTCTATTTTATTAACCTTGTTTTTGGGGGGTTTTTGCTGGTGAGGGGTCAGTAAAGTCTTATCTTTTAACTTGGAAACTCAGGGGAATGCAAAGTAACTATAAAATATATATGAATATAATGCAACAAAGATAGTAATGATTCAATAATAATAAAATAATTGCAAAAGCTTATCAAGCATGATGCAAATGACATAAAACAACCAAAATGTAACTGGACAAATAAAGGATTCTCTACAGTGAAAATATAAATATATAAGATAATGGCTGCAGGGTTTTCATGATGTTAGGTTGCATATGAGGCTGTATATGCACATTATTAAACGTGACAAGCAGAAGGCTACCAGTGCTCACAAAGGAGGGAGGCACTGACGTCAATTAGGACCCAACAGATATTTACCTGTCTCCAATCAACACTATAGTCCTGTTAGTCGGCCCAGCTGCAGTCAGTGGTAAGTCAATATTTTCATTGAAAAAATATTTTCAAAACTAATAGAAAACGCTCTTTACTGAGTCTACTTGTATGTTATAATCTCTTATATTTGATCCTACATTCTGTTTTGTTTTGTTTTTTTGTTAATTACGGGCCTAATCTGCATAGTTGGATTTGCAGAACAGATGATTATTCGCCAGAAATTCAAATGTTGACTTTGAAAAACACAGATTGTATTTGTTTGTATTTGAAAGTGTGTAAAAGAATATAAAACCTTAAAGGTTACGACTTTAAAAGGGCCATTTGTTTAGACAGTAATGTGTGTTTGTAGTCCTAAATCAACTCGCTAAATCAATGATATTGATTTCTGTAAACAGTTAAATCAATAGCTGACCCGCGCTGTGTCCTCCGCAGATGGCCACGGTGCTCCTGAACGTACCTGCCGCCGCGGTGTTCATGCTGGGCTGTGTGTGTGCCGTCCCGCTGCAGGGCCAGAAACCGGGTCAGGCCGTGGTGGACCCGATCACGGCCCCCAGGGCCAACCCGCAGTGCTGGGACTCGTCCTCGGCTCTGCTGCTGGAGATGCGCTCCCCGAGGATCGCAGACACGGTGCCCGCATTCTGGGACCTGATGGTCTTCCTCAGGTCGTCAGACAACAACAGGCACACGGCGCTGTTCTGGGACCTGGCCCGGGTCTTCTGGGACCTGTACCTGGACTGTGTGGTGTCCAGGAGTCACGGCCTGGGGAGGAGACACGTCACCGCGATACACTCCCTCATTACTGACAGTGAGTGACTGAAACACATCTTTCTATCTATCTATCTATCTATCTATCTATCTATCTATCTATCTATCTATCTATCTATCTATCTATCTATCTATCTATCTTCTTCTTCATATTATTATGTATGGTCATGATAACATTTTAAATGAACTATCAGATGTAACTACTGTAAGGAGCCTACCTTCACTCAGTTGCTGAGGTATAGTAATATTATTATATAATAATATTACCATTAATGCTACTTTCTGCTTCTCCACATTCACAGTCCGGCTTCAGACTTAACACTGAAAACATGTGAAGCATCTATAAAATATATTACCACAGTTTTAACTACTCAATGTTATATGACGTTGGGTAGTTATATCTTTAGAAATCATACAAAGTGGTGTAAATTAGTTAATCCCTGACTCAAACATGGTTTTAAAATTTTGCTTGCAAATTTACAAATAGGAAATATTAAGAGAATCATATGATAATGACACTAACAGGAGCCACTCTGCTGCATAATGAGTGCTTTTACTTTTTACTGTTGTTTTCTTTCTGATAATGCTTCAAGTATTAATTGGTTAATTAAAAAAGGATTTGGCTATTGGTGGGTCTGTTAAGTGAGGAGTGGCTCCATCGAAAACAAGACTTTAAAGTATTTTTTTAGACAATGTATCGTGCAGTGCATTTTGATAAACTGTGTGCTCAGATGTTAAAATACAACTCCTTAGTTACTGGAGTCTCTCAGTAAGACAGATTCTTATATTAGACAACAACAAAATCGGCTTTTACATACATATTTTCTAACTTCATTAGGAGATATTATGAAAGGAAGAGTTTTAAACCTATACACAAGTCAAAATACAAACACAAATATAAAAGTATACTTTATATTTTGCATATTTATTTTAGCACAAAGTCCGAAGTCAGTAATTGCTTTCAGCCATGACAACCTTTAACAAAATGTCTGATCAACTCCCCCTACCAATTTATACTTTCTACATTACAACAGTAAATAAGGTAGGCCTGCTTTTTCATCCATTACACTTACTTGATGGTTCATACTGTACAGATTCAGATTCATAATAGAAAATATAATCAACAAGTAAATTCAGACGCAGTGTGCAGTATGAAATATAATATAATATAATATAATTTAATATAATATAATATAATACATTTTAATGTAATATAATATGATATAATATAATACAGTATAATACAATACAATATAATGTAATATAACATAATATAATATAATATAATATAATATAATATAATATAATATAATAGAAAGTAGGTAAACGTTGTAGTTTGTACAATATAATACTGCTAGTACTTTACTGTAAGTACAAGATCTGAGTACTTCCTCCATCTCTGGGGTAGACATGTATTCACCACAGGTCTTTGCTTTTGTCTGAGTGGTAGACTACAGATAAAATGTGACAATGATGAGCTTCAGTTGAGTTCTGAAACAGAACTGTATCTCCTAGCTGCTGCGTTGTTCGATAAAACTGATGGTAGTAGAGAGTTAAGAAGTTCACTCAAGGTTCTGTGTACGATTTGTTTTGTAGAAGACGTGGATGGACAGATAAATACTGTGTCATAAAGGTTGTGTCATACTGAACCTAGGTGTGTGTGTGTGTTCGTGTGTGTGTGTGTGTGTTTCCCTTATAGAGTCTTTCAGATTCAACAGCTCAGGAGCGAACTCCCGGGCGTGGCTCAGTGTAAGAGTGAGACGCAGAGGACACATCAAGACCTTGAAGACCAAACCCAAACCAAACACACACTACCACAAATAATTCACAATATTACCACCTCAATAGCTTTTATCAGTATTTTCTTACACACTGAAAAACTCAAATGTTTCACCATGATGTCATTACAAGTACCTTAACACTATTTGTGGTTCTCAGTAGCAGGTTGTGTTGGTTTTATCTCTGACATCACTTATTAGTAATACACAACAATGTTTCCAGATTAAGAAATGTATAACTTTATTTCATCATATATTTGAGTCAAAATCGTTCTTAAACATTTGACCTATGTCTGATATACAGTTACATTTAAGTGTTTGCTATCATATGTTCTTATGCAACGGATGAATTTGTCAATGTTTTTATGTTATGACGGATGGACAGTTGAGGAATCATGTCAAAATAATTGGCTTCCGGTTAATTTGTTTGTTCATTCAGTTTGAGTGAAATAAACTCATGTATCATGGCTGTAAGTTGTACATCCTTGACTTATCGAAGACACTGTACAACAATACAAACCTGAGCATTGTGCAGAATGTTTGTATGTTGTTGTTTTTTTCAATGGTCATTTATGGACCATGTGATAGACACACCATCATTGCCCAGTTTAACCAAAACCACACGAGGTCAGACGGTTCTTAAATACAGTATGGCAGTCTGTAAATTCATAATGACTTTGATTAATTATCCTTAACATTTTCTGTAAATAACTTACAGATGTTTTAACCAATCACTGGCCCAAGAAGTCAACACAACCAAATCAAATCTCTCTTAAAAGTTATTTAAAAAAGTAGCAGACACGCTCTGAGAGGCCAACATCTAAATAAGGGCACCACTCCAATAAAGCTCCGTGATTGGTTCTCAGGCAGCGCACGCGCTCTGTTTTGCTTTCGATTTCGACTTCCGCGTGGAAGGATTTGTTGTTTGGAAAACTTCGCCGAGCTGCAAAGTCTCCGCAGACTTCATGCAATTATAAGTCTTCAACCGCCTATTAGGAGTATGTTGAAGTGGACGACACGTTTCCTGTTCAGTCTGAGCTGCTGATCTCCGAACAGGTAACACTGCGCCACAGGTAGTTAAAGCACATCGAGCAGAATGTCTAATGACAGTTTATGGCTGCTGGATGATGACTGTGGACCGACTGGGAGGTTGTTATGATACCAGACGTCAGGCTGTTCTTATGGCGCCAGAACAAGTCAAGACAAGTATCTATCCTTGAGTGTGACTTGTTCTTCTGTAAACTCTAAAACAATTTTCTTCTTACCTCTGTAACTTCTGAACAACCTTGCTCTATCACACACACACACGCACACACTCAGGGATGTAATCTAGGTACATTTACACACTGTACTTAAGTACAGTTTTGAGAATTTCCTTCCACTCTCTGCTACTTTACACTTATTTGGTACTTTTTACTCAGTGTTGTATAAAGTACCCAGAAGTCATATGTAAAAATATTACTTTGATAAAAGAGTAAAAGTATTAATGTAAAAATAAATGTACTTAAGTACCAAAAGTAAAAGTAAATTATACATATTTTTACTTACTAATTATACTGTATACTATGTGGTGATCGAGCCTGGCCAGTTATCACCTCCAATGTTCAGCATTCTTTTTGATTATTGGATTCAGTGTTTTTTTGTTGTTGTTTTTTTTTTTTATCTTATTATCGCTGAAAAATTTGGCTCTGATGCAGCGTATAATCTGAAGAGTAACTAGTAACTTAACTTTAGTTATTTCATAGGTATTTAGGTTATTAGATTTAAAACAAACAGACAAACACGGATTCTAATAATCAGTAAACTGCTTGATATATGATCCAATAATTGGCTAGGCCAGTAAAAGGTCAACCCATGGTATGCAGTATACATGCATGTACGAAAATTAAAAGCCAAAACAGTTGCAACATTTGGGCAAAAAAAAAAAGAATCACAACAGCTCCACCAGACTGACATCCAGTATTGCTGAGATTGCTACATGTGGTCAGTTTGACTACATGAAATTGTGGAAGTGAAGTGAGTAAGGAGGGGAAGCAACAGCTGGTATGATGTCAGCGTCAGGCCTAAATAATCGACAGCAGAGAATCCCGAGTGAATCTATCTCGCATCTCGTTTTTAGGGCACAACATGAGTTTCCAGAGGCTGCTGCTGGAGGTAGCGAACGAGCTGTCTAAGGATGAAGTGAAAGCTTTAGCATTTCTTTGCACCGACCTCCTGGGTCGAAACCCCGCCTCGGTGGAGACGGCCAGCGACCTCTTCTCTCGCCTGAGGGATCGAGATGAACTGTCTGCCGAGCGACCACACCTGCTGACTGAGCTTCTCCACATCATCCAGCGACCCCGTCTGGTCCATCAACTAAACCTCACTGACTACGTATCTGCAAATGTCATCTCTCCTTACAGGTGGGCTGTTTTTAGGTACATTTTAACATGATTTAGTTCACAGGAAAACCGTTCTTAACCGCACAGAGCAGGGTTCGAAGGCCAAACCTGAAACTTAACTGTAGGGTCTGTGCTGAAACCAAACACCTATTGTATTGTATAGTATTTATTTGGCCTTTTCATGGCTTTATTGGCAGGATAGCTTGACTGATGACAGAAAATGTGCTGAGAGAGAAGGGGGATGATATGGAGCAAATGGCCACAGGTCAGACTTGAACCCTGGGCCGCTGCAGTGAGGACACAGCCTCTGTACATGGCTCTAATGCTCTACCACCTTTGTGATGCATTTCCACGATGCAGAATGTTTCTAGCAGTGACCGAACTTGTAATTATTTTTCTATAATTCCAGGAAGCTGCTCTACAACCTTTCTGAAGAACTGAATAAAAATGACTTGAACGATATGAAGTTCCTGTTAAATGAAAATCTCCCGCGGAAAAAACTGGAGGATGTTGTGAGTGAATCTTCAGAATGTCGATGTTTGAAATGAATGTCTGGAGAGCAGAGTTAGATGCTGTTTGGTCATAAACATACAAAGTACATTTAAGAAACAATATTACATCTTAACCTGTTCATTTACAAAAAAAATGATTTAATCGGTTCATTGCATCTGATGTACTCCTAAATTTGAACTATGCAAGTATGCATCATATTACCTTATGTAACAATAAGAGTAACAGTAAATTTGCTCAACCTTTCAGACTACACTGGAGGTCTTCCTGGAGTTGGAGCACAAAGACCTCATCAACGAAACAAACCTTGAATTACTGGAGACCACAATTCAGTCGATCTGTCCTATGTTGATAGCGAAAATCAACCAGT
The DNA here is from genome assembly GCF_900880675.1 of Sparus aurata. Taxonomy (NCBI): domain Eukaryota; kingdom Metazoa; phylum Chordata; class Actinopteri; order Spariformes; family Sparidae; genus Sparus; species Sparus aurata. The sequence continues at coordinate 18,131,532 of NC_044195.1, forward strand.
ATAAAGTGCTGCAGGGTAAGCTGCTGAACACCGTCATCGCAAATGTTACTTAAAAGTGGGTACCGTGAACAGGGAGGAAGGTTGTAGCGGGGAGAGCATGAACAGGAAGTGGTGAGGTTGTTGACAGGAAGTGGTTCGGTAAGGACAGCAGGACAAGAACCAGTAGAGCTTCCAAGAAGTCACTCAAGGGGAGCCAGTAATTTGCCTTAACCATAGCCACTACAGTACATGCCTGAGGGGTTTCACAACCTGAAGAAACAAGCCTTTTTTGCCCATAGGGCCTGCCAGAATCCACACAAAGTGAAATTCCTTGTAGCTGCTTTAACTTTGGAAAAATGGAAATCCTGGTCCCCAAAATGTAAAAGTGTGAACAGTTTATATCCCCACAATGTTTAAAGATACAATATGTATATGTATAATTTTAATATTTACTGATTGTTCCGTCTGTAAATCACGTCGCCTGTGCTGTCACAGAAACTCACCGCGGCCCTGTAGCTCAAGAAACAAGTCGGCCAAGGTATAACACTTACCCTGCAGAAGAAAAACAGGTAAGCTCTGTGACATCGCTATGAATCCTGCTGAGCTGAGCGGCAGTGAAAGATTTCTAACACTAAATTGTCATCTGTTGTCTTTATCAGTTCCTTGAGTCTCGTGTGAGGACGTTGACAAATGAAATACCAGGTAAACAGAGTTATAAGTATGTGTCTGTCACGTCTTATGTGTATTGACCTGTTAACTGTATTCTTGGAAAAATGTTGCTGCCTGAGATTTTTTTAGAAGATATTTCACACACAGATGTTTGAAGATAACTTTGGATGCTGATATCGTGGTATATCTTCCTCTTAAATAACGAGATATATGTACCTTAATGACAGCAATCTCTATGCAAGAGTCAGTGTGAATTACATTTTCAGATAACTGACACTGACCCTGTTCCCATGGTGGCCATTTTACTCCTCCTATCTTACAAATGTGTAATCATTTCATCACTTCCCAGGTGAGTTGCAACAGAAAACGTATTGGACAATGAAAATCTGGAAGAAAATTTGGGCATATTTTGTGGTAAAGCTACATATTTGATAACCCATTAGCTAACGTTAGCATTCAGCTACGTACAAGCTAAGGTTTGATCACAGCCAGTGTGTTTCACCTCCAGGCTTGAATCAATGTGTACAAGATGAGTGTTCACATGTTAGAACTAATTTATGCATTTCCTGTAGTATTGTGTGACGCTATCAAATGGTAATGTTAGCTAGGAAGTGGTTGAATGTTAATGTTATCTGTTGTCCAACAGAAGCTCATGGGTCATTCAATATGCTGTTTTACATTGAAAAATGGCCCCATGTCCCTATGGATTTTCAATAAACATTGTCTTTTCAGTTGCTGATCAATCTGGAAGCAGTGTCGATTTGTCAGATTTGCTGTTTTTAAGGACTTGCAATCTGGAACAAAGCAGTACTGCAGTTGAGCTTTCCACCCTGAACATGATGTGAGAAGAAAATGGCCGCTGTGTGAACATGGTCAATTTTGAAATTCCACAAAATAATGTTTATTTTCATTTTGAAGTGACTTTGTTTGTCATAATCATGGGAAAAACGTTCATATATAGAATATTAGAATAATATATAGAATTTGTAATGCTCCTATATTACTTGGACCATTGGCTCCATGATGCTAACTAGCCTGCTGTTTGCTAGCTGCCTTATCAGCTAATGCTACATTGCAACCAATGCCAGATTCACGCGGCTCACACCTAGCTGTCTAACGTTAGCTTGTTTGCTTGCTAGCATGTGTAATGATAATGCTATAACAATGCTCAATTGATCCATGTGTAAATGCCTTCAGTCACACTGAACATATGTCGTACTTTAAACCGTTTTGTCGAGTATTATGATTCTAACAACGTTTTGCTTCTTCTCTGAAGGACTGCCATCACTCGCTGAGGTGAGAATCTGTCATTAAAATACAGTTACATGACAAATACATCTCAACATGTCTTTGTGTCTAATGGTCATTCCCTTTGTGTCCCACTCAGTCTAACTTGAATTCTTCCAACATCTCTATGGGTAAGTCTTACATCATGTTGGTTGTTTCTTTAACTGAAGCATAATTTTAGTTGTGATGCTGTGAGTGGATTTATTCTGAATCCTCTTGTATCACCTTCCCAGATGTTCCAAATATGTTACACAGTGGAGGTGAATTTGAGGCCCTGTCACATGGAGTGAAGGGTTTAAGCACTGCAACAGGTCATTTAAATGATTTTCTGAATTAAAAGACATGTCAGACCAATAGTTTTTCAAATATGATTTGTCTCTTTATCTTTGCCCCAAATGATTACCCCTCCGTCTTGTGATCTTATGTCCCATAGTGAGAAGTGATGCGTCTGCAATGTCTCCTCCAGAGCACGAGACGTCCTCTGGAGAGCTGATGTCTCCGACTGCCACCACAAGCACAGTGAGTGGAAAAGGGTTGAATGTGATGACTTAAGTTATTGTTGTTTGCCTTAAATCATTTGATCTGTGATTTATATCTGTAGGGTTTGGAAACATATCCCATGACTGCAGCAACAAGAGGTGTCTGCCTGATAATAAACAACTACGACTTTACCAATTCCATAAAGACACTTTCAAAGCGGGAGGGGACCCAGTTTGATTTAGGTAAGCTTCTGTTTTATTAGCTTTAGAAAACTCAAATGGCAACTGATGCATGTTTCCCATGCAAAAATGTTTACATTTATCCTTGTGGCTTACAGAATGTCTACACAAAGTGTTTACATGGCTCCGCTTTGAGATAAAGACACATCAGGACTGTACGAGCAAGAAGATGCTGTCCGTGATGCAGGACCTCAGCAGCAGAGACCACAGTCAGATGGACTGTCTGGTGTGTGTCGTTCTCAGCCACGGCAATGAGGGGAGTGTGTACGGTGTGGACGGCAACACCGTCGCTATTCGGGAGCTGATGGAACCTTTCAGTGGGCAAAATTGCTCATCTTTGATACAAAAACCCAAGATGTTTTTCATCCAGGCCTGCCAGGGCAGTGATGAGCAGAGGCCCGTCTACATAGAGTCTGATGGCCCCACACGAGGTTCTATTCAAAGCGATGCTGTTGCAGCGAAAGACTCCATACCATCTGTTGCAGATTTCCTGCTGGGAATGGCCACTGTCCCTTCTTTCGTCTCTTTCAGAGAGAGGTCAAGCGGCACGTGGTTTATCCAGTCATTTTGCCAAAATCTTGTGGAGATGGTGGCCGGGTTAGTGAAGCTAAGTACTGTCAGTGTTGAATGATGTCATTTTTACAGTGGTAGGAAGTAATTAAGTACAATTGCTTACGTTCTATATTTGAATACAGTTTGATTAAAGAATTACTAAGCATAAGAGGCTTTCATAGTTTCTTAGTTCACTATCTGATCACTGTTTGTGTTTTTTTCCCAGGAGTTATGACCTTCTGACCATCCTGACAAAGGTGAATGCAGATGTTAGCCGTAAGACTGATTCCAGGGGTATGAAGAAGCAGATGCCTCAACCAGCCTTCTCGCTCACGAAGAAAGTGGTCTTTCCGATCCCCACAGAGCCTCCTCCCAGCCTGTCGCGCTGATGGCAATAATCTGCTGCTTCTCTGATCAGCTGACACATCAGATGAGTCCTGAGACACAAGTGATTTTCTTATTTTCACTCCTTACAGCTCCGTCTGCTGATGAAGGCTGAGATGTGTTTAAAAGCTACAACGGTTATGACTGCCTCCATCTACTGTCTTCCACTTACATCATGTTACTTGATTTTTAATGTTGAACTTGAATATTGAATGTACAAATGGATGAGTTAGTCTTGCCTTGTAATTTAGACATAACATAAACATATTTCCTATTCTCTCTACTACAATATACCATTGTTTGATTATTGTCCATTTCATTCATAAAGGCTGTATACGTACAGTTGTTGCACATCAAAAATCTTATCTAAAATCTTTGAAGAATGTAAGACATAGCAATTTGTTATATTTTTATATATAGTAAAACAATAAAATCTTCATACGCTGTGATTGTAAAATGTTTTATTTGTTTGTCTGTTCATTTTGTTTGTTTAGGCATGTGACTGCTAATTTGTTACATCTATAACTGGAACACCTTGAAATAACCATAATCAAAGAAACGCACCGACGGTGTTCCACAGAATGACTTCTTTTACCCAAGTAAAGGATCTGAATAGTTCTTCCACCACTGATGAAGCCCCTTCAAAAATGAAATTCAAGCAGGGTTAAAAAAAAAAAATGATGTGTCTCTCTTCATTCACTATCATACAAAGTTTTTACAAAATAAGACCCCACAAGGGAAACCGGAAGGGGCGAGACTTTGACTCTCTATGAAAGGCTCATTCTAAGGTAACGAAAACACACCGGTTCTTATTTTTTGGTGATTATATAGCCTTCTACATTATCACCACCCTAAATTCTACACACTGGATCTTTTAAAATAGCCTTAAGATACAGTGAGAGACCGATACACTGTATCATGTGTGAAGGAGAAGTATTGCTGGGTCCTTCCTTCCTGCACTGTGCAATAAGACCTCTATACATAACTAATTTTTCTCATTTTGGAGAGAAATGGGCAATTGTCATACGCATACTTACTCTTTATTAATAACAAATCACTGCACATATTGTTTATAATTACACTGTTTATATTTGTGAATATTATGTACTTATGAGTCTATTTCTATTTCTTACCTTTCTATTAAATTGTTTATTTTATTTAATTTTTTTACTATTATTACTGTTTATTGTAATATGACCGTCCTTCGGCTGCAAATAATTTCTGATTCTGATTCTGATATGTGCATGTAAAACTTCCCCAGCAACAACAACACAATATAAAGAACAAAGCTCCCATTTTTTTCTAAGACAACTCCAAGCGTGAGTACCTTCTCTATCAAGAGTGAAAAGTTAGTCTGCAGCCAGCTCTGCTCTTCAGGACGCCATGACAGAAACTATACACGTCACCAGTAGGCGGAGCTAAACATTTCGGATCCACACACACTGCAGTTGACCCGCCGATGACCCGGATGTTGATATGATGTTAAATTCGGTAATTTTCCCGGCCGGGGCTCAATGAAGAGTTGTAAGCGTCTTAAGGGCCGTTTCATATTCTTCATGATAACATAACCAGATGCCGAGAAAAAACATCTCAAATTGTTGTCTGAGATTAGTTTTTTTCTCTCCACTCACCAGCAGCAGAGACTTTAATCAACCAGCCTGAAAACGACATAACAATTGTGAACATGTCGCAAGAAGGATATCAGTCACCAGCAATGCAAAGCCCTGCAGACAACACGAGGTTAGTTAGTTAATTTTGTGATTATATTAAAAGCGTGATAACCGTATACTGTAACAGCGTGTCAGTATTTAACAGGTGCTGCTCGCTTCACGTTACGAGTTGAAATATATCACGTTTAGTGTCAATAATATCAGCGAGGTAAAGTTTCTCAATTAACTCACAACTAAATGTTGCCCGTGAAGCTCAATAAAGAAAACCGAAACTAGAAAATACCGTAATTACATTAACTGGCTATTGTTTTAGCCAGGAATGTTCAGTTAGCTTGGCTATATTTTGACAGTCGTTCTGGTGGTTCTTCGTTAGCTAGATGAATTATCGTTGACTGAAATTTTGTTGAACTTGGTCTTAATGATATTGTGTTTTATCTCTCACCTAAAAGACGCCTTCATCGTGTTCATATTGCCAATGTTCAGAATGAATACTCGTAAATTATCCCGCAGAGACCCTCTGTTAGCTTCAGAGAAAATGTAGGGACCTTTAAGTAACTGACACAAGCTAACGGCGTCAACGTCAGTTAACGCTAGCTACCATCTCTCTTATTAGCTTAGCCTGCTAACACGACGTTACAGTATCTCAGGTTTGGTGGACGAAACTCCCTTTTCATAAGTGTCATTACCGTAAATGTTGCTAATTCTCGAGCTAATTGTGTAGAAAAATTATGCGAATGTGTAGTTTGTGTTTGATCAGTATCCTTATTATGCAGCATAGCAAAGACAGCGTTAGCTTGGATGTGACGGCTAGCCAACGATACAGTTGGGGTGAACTGTCAATAATACTGTGGCTGAGAGTGAAAGTGACGCTGCAGGCAAACCTTTATATTTTGATCCGATAATAATGAATAAACCAATGTGATGATTCAGAAGAAGCCAGCAAATGCTTTTGTCGACCTCAAAGTTGTACCTAATGTCATGTGTATGTGTCTTTGTGGTTACCTTGAATTGCAAAGCTGCAAAAACTTAATGTGAAAACAGTCTTTCATATGCAGTAAGTCCAGCCTTTGCAGATCATAGCATGACTTGTTTGTTTTTTACTTTCCTCTCCCCCTGTCTTTGATGGATTATATCCACTGTCTTTGTAGGTTAGTTGTTAATTCCTCCCTTTTTATTCGAAAAAGGCATTTCCTTTATTGAATGAAGGCAACTGGATGCAATTATACTTTGAGCAGTGGGTTTCTGAAAAAGTGAGATTTACTCTCCTAGAAATTGGGACCAGTTTGACTGTCTACCACGAAGCAATCTCACGCAGACCTCAGTTAACATCAGATTCATAGTGTGCAGGTGCAGGATCCTGCTTGAGAGCCGGGGCAGAGGCATATCTGTGATTAGTTAAGTGCAAGAATCTCATTTCATATGCAGTCTAATGAAATTGAATGGTGGATGCACTTTAATAATAACCTGTCTATCAGACAACATGGTAAATCAATGTGGTTATGGTTCACAAGCCAAATACCCTGACACAGCTCTTGCTGTTATAGTTAATACATTTTTTTAAATGCTCATTGACTTCATATGTGAGTCCTGTTTTTAAACATAAGATTGGTATAAAATATGGAAAACTGCTTATAATAAACATGCTAAACATTTCTCAGATTCAGTGGGACGGACTTGAGCCCTTGTAAAACGCCTGACAAGTCTGTGACAAAGCTCAATATTGAGACTGGACTTTAGTAAATCTAAACACAATGCATACAGCCTAGATGTCTTCGCTGTAACCAGAAAAACAGTTTATACACAGTATAGTGAAATCAAGCCCTGTATTTAATAATCCAAACTTTTTGGTGTGGACGGTCAGAAAGACTTAATTCTAGTTCTTTTTGTTGTTTATTGTCAGGTTGTATTGGACTATATTTTCCTAAAAGATGTGGGCAAAGTTAGGTCTACCTCCATTTATCCAACACTTGTCATTTCCAAATGTATTGATGGCTGATTTATTAGATTGTATTACATTGTACAAGAGGTGTTTAATTTTTTCTTCTGGTCACTGGGTAAAGGCTTTGGTTGGATATTGTGACAGTTTGATTTGGTAACAGTTGCTTCAATTGTCTGTTCATCTGTTGATTACTTTCTCGACTGATCGATTAGTTATTTGGTCAGTAAAATTGTGAAAAATGTTGATCAGTGTTCCCCAAAGCCACAAACAAAATATAATCAGTTTGTTGTCAAAGAGAATTAAAGAAACCATAAAATATTCACATATATAACGCTGGAATCAGCTTCCAGCTTTACTCTAACCGATTAATCACTTATCAAAATTGTTGACGATTATCGTTGACTTATTGTTCCAGCTCCAGTGGTAATGCAACACTCATGCCTCAGATCATAGACCTGCGATAACTTCTAATTTCTCCTTAACAAAGCTGAAAGACTATTTTTAGTGTTCCATATGTGTATATGCAAATACAATGCAAATATCTGATGAAAAATATAAATTATCTGGCCTGTAAATACTACTCATCTAAAAATACAAGTGTTGACATATCTGTTTTATTTTGCAGGTTTTATGTTTGCATTCATTATTTTTGTTCCATAAACGTTCCTGATATCCAGCTCAGAGCTCAGATAAGTTGGCCCGTTGTTAACTGTGCGTTTGCTTATTCTAATACACACAGTTTGAATGCAAATGAGGCACAGAGGCCCAGCCCCGGGAAGACACCCATACAGATCCTGCATGAATATGGCACCAAAACTGGCAACCTGCCTGTGTATATGATGGAGAAGGCTGAAGGAGAGGCTCACCAGCCCAGCTTCGTCTTCAGTGTGAAAGTCGGAGATGTTAGCTGCACAGGTGAGTTACAGTCCCACTGCTGCTCTTGATAGCTGCCTCTCACTGGATTAAGCCTTGTGTTTGAGTTGGAAACCATACACTATTTATTCAGAAGCAGAACTCCAGCCTGCAACGTGTGATTTGTCACCCCTGCTTTGTTGTCAGTTACTCTAGAACAAAGCAGGTCCAAGGAAGAGGATGAGAAGCGTTTGCAAAGCTCCTTGTTGAATCAGTAGTAATACTCCACATTTTTTTAAACATTTCTCAAATCGATTTTTCCAAATGTGCATTCCTGTAGCCTCGAAACATCTTGAGGAATTACATTTTATAAAATTTTGTGAGTACCTGAGTGACTTGCGGTTATGGTCAATTTTTCATCTGACTGTGATATAGTTTTTTGTAATTTATCAGATACTCTGTAATGTTGTCTGTTGTTGTTTCAGGTCAAGGTCCCAGTAAAAAGGCTGCTAAACATCTGGCTGCAGAGGCTGCCCTCAGTATTCTGCACATAGACGCTGGAACAGTGTGAGTAGAGCTGAAATGATTATGAAAATAAAATTAATCAGCAACAATTATTATAATTGCAGACGCAGAGAATGACTGTGCTTGTAATTATGTTGTATTTTGTTGGTTTTTAATTAGGCACTTTTTTTGAAATCGCAAGAGTGATAAAAGAAGCTTTCTAAGATAACGAGGAGGAGAAAACAAATGTTTGTTTCATCTTTTTAATTATGTTTATTAGAGATCTGCAGTGCCATTCCAGCATGTAAAGATAGCGTATTGATAGCTGTAGCAATTGATGAAGGATAAACATGTCTGGTCAAGGAGTAGTGATTATTGATCAACGCATCAGACCGGCCCTCAGTGTGACATATTTATATCCATTCTGTATTGTACCATTTAAACAATCACACATATGGGTAGTTTTTTTCCAGTTCACTTGTGCCAAAAAATATTTTTTGGTTGTGCTGTTTAGGACAGTAACACATCTGCTTTAAATTGACTGCTTAATGTCAGTATATCACTTACAACAATTAGCCATAATGTAAATACCCCTAATATCAGATCTCTTGATAAAAAGTTGACATGATTTGCTTTGAAACTCCCAAACCCACCCCTCAGAGGAGTGAGCATGTGTCAAGGTGCACTCATATCAATCTAATGAAACAGCCATCTCAGCCTCTGTGTATATGTATAAAACTTTTTTAAGAACATGCCAAAAATGGTTCCTAAATGTGACTATTTGTCTTTTTCTGTGCCATCATGTTGCTTCATAAAACTGCACATTTTAGAGTGGCTGTGAATTTTGCACACCTGTGTAGTAATCATGTTTTTTAATCGGCATCGTGATAAAATACACCTGGCAGGTGAATGGATTATCTGGGCAAAGGAGAAGTGCGCAAAATCTGAGAGTGTGAATTACAGAGTCTTTAATCTTTTACTTCATCTTATTAAAAAGTAAGCAAAAACTAAAGTGTTGCATTTAAAATGGAAAAAAACTAAGAATTTGAATGCATCATCTTGGGCTTCAGTAAACTGGTATATCTTAGATAATTGAGTAAACAATCGGCAGGTGAGTCTGTAATGAAAACTATTTTGATAGCTGCAGCCCTAAATTGACTTTGTCCTGTGTTCAGTGATCTGTTGCAGCTGTGGTAACTGCTTTGATGTAATTCCCAACAGGACTGTGCCCGTGAAGTCTGAGAGGGCTGAGAGTAACGGAGACGCAGCAGAAACAAACAACCATCCCAACTCAGTGGGGATACTGCAGGTGTGTGAACCACGGCTGTGTGTGTGTGTGTGTGTGTGTGTGTGTGTGTCTGTGTGTGTGTGTGTGTGTGTGTGTGTGTGTGTGTTGCCTGTGGTTGTAAATGATCAGATTCATGTGTACTCCGGTGAAGATTTTCTGCCCAGAAATGTATTTACCTCCATAGATTAAAAACTGTGTCTGCTTGCTAAGTTATAATTGAAACTGGCACAAAGCAATAGCAACTTGAACTGTATTATATGACAACAATTGTCCTGAAGTAATAAAATACTAACCGTTTTCCTGTCCTCATTGCTTTCTTGTATTTGCCCTATGATCTCAGGAGTTGGCATTGCAGAGAGGATGGCGTCTTCCTGAATACTCAGTTTTACTGGAGGCCGGTCCACCACACAGGAGAGAATTCACCGTTACTTGTCGAATGGAGTCCCTGTCAGAGAAGGGTGTGTGAGATTTTTTGTGAAATCTGCGTAAGGGACTGCAGTTTAGCGTTGTGCTTCCCGTTCTTATTCTCCGTCTGATGTTTTCA